>NC_142011.1:201640622-201819372 GCF_049901735.1 Notechis scutatus
TTTTTAAAGATTGTAATAAGACTAGAGGTATCGGATAAAGGATGTTCCAAGATGTTATGGGGAAAGGGGTGGCTAGATACCGGGAGTGGGGGGAAACCCCTCGAAATTTCAACCAGGGCTTCACGCCCATGAAGACAATCATAATCACACCCCACCACATTTTTCTTGTTGTCAGAGGGAGTGACAGCAGATTTCTCTGCTAATTGCTAGACGTTGGGAGAAACAAGGTTGAATTCCTGTTTCTCTGGGGCTCTTTGTAGGTGGGAGGGGATTAAAACATTGTTTCTCAACTGAAGCACCCATCCTCTTTAACTTGGGAATTTGTCATGATACAATAAATTATTCTACCCTGCAAGCTGCCTCCATGTCACAGGTTTAAGTAGACTCTTAAGTCACCTGGAGAGGAAACAGCTGATTACATGATTCTCTGAAAAGTCACCGAAGCTTTCTCTTTTTTTCCCCCTTGCAACATGATAAATTGGTCTCCATGGACTTCAGAGCTTTAATTGTTCCATGCTCCGACATCAGTATGAGTTGTCCCCTGTGTGCCTTCTTGCAGGATAACATTTTAGCCCTGAGCTCACTGTGTGCTTGGTGCAAACAGGGAATGAGTCATTGCTGTCTTCCCATACCTCTGCTGACACCATCTCAAGTCTCAGTCCTCCTATTCTTCTCCCATCTGATGCTCAGGGACTGAGTGGGGGGGATAACAAAGAATCATGTAAAGAAAAGAGTTACAGGAAGAATCATTTTGAGGCTGGGATACCCCAGTCAGAAATGATTTCTCCGGGGAGGGGTACGCTTACACTCATCTTTGCTTGCCCGTAAACGAGGAGCAAAAGTGGGCCATCTCACTGAATTTTTCCAAGGATTTTATTGTTGATGTCTTACATTTTTTTTAAAGTGGTTTAGATGAGTGGAATGGTACCATTTTGAGTTTTTTTTTCTTTTGAGGGAGGGAGGGAGGAATCTGATAGGGGATAGAGGAAGGAAGGAGAGAGGGACAGGAAGGAAGATGGTAGGAGAAGAGGAAAGGAAGGAGAGAGAAGGGAAGGAAGGAAGATGAGATGAAAGGGAAGAAAGGAAGCTGAGGACAGGAAGGAAGATGGGAAGGGAAAGGGAGAGGAAGGAAGATGAGATGAAAGGGAAGAAAGGAAGCTGAGGACAGGAAGGAAGATGGGAGGGGAAGGGGGAAGGAAGGAGAGAGAGAAAGGGGAAGGAAAGAAGGAAGATGAGAGGGTAGAGACAGGAAGGAAGATGGGAGGGGAAGGGGGGAAGGAAGGAGAGAGAGAAAGGGGAAGGAAGGAAGATGAGAGGAAGGGGAAGAAAGGAAAGTGAGAGGGGACAGGAAGGAAGACAGAAGGGGAAGGAAAGAAAAAGACTCTCAGGCATGCTGTTCCCATGCGATTAAACAGATGTAACTCGCAATCCTGTACCAGGAAAAAGGGCAGCTTTTAACTTTGCTAAGGAGCGGAAAGGAGTAGCAGTATAATTCTCTGCCCTAGAGCTTAGCTGCCACTGAAGAAAATTATGCTTGGGCCTAGCTTTTGCCGATGAGCCAGGTTTTTGTTCAGAAATTCCATGCAGTTCGTGTTTTCGGGGCTGCTGAGGTCCTCGAGGAAAAGGTATTGTGGAAGAGTGAAAATATTTCCTTTTGGGTGTTTCCCCCCCCCCACACACACACACACATTCCTCCTCCATCTTGAAAAAATAAAATGGATGTACACCTTGAAGTTTGGTACAAAACGCCTTACACCTTTTCCAAACTGTGATTTCAGGACAGGAAGACTGGACCAACTCAAGACACAAGGTTCCTTCAGCAAGATCATCAAAAGGAAGCTACAGAGAGCAGCCATATGCAAGATACTGATTATTCTGTCCGATGTTGTGAATTGCCCAAACTCCACCAGTCCTGTAAACTGTTCAAAGTAATTTTTTTCTATGAACAATCCCTTTTTATTAAAATCAAAGTGCTTAATCTGAATGGACGGACTGAGCTTAATCTATTTTTTGCTGACTGAAAAACCTGTACAGGAAGGAAGACACGTGAAATGAGCTTTCTTATTTCTGGATTGTATTTGGGAGAGGGGGAGGGGGGAAGGAAGGGGGGGGGAAAGGAAAATAGGTGATCAAAAAAAAAATACAAAAAGGAAAAAAAAAAACCTTTAACTAGTGTTAAAAACAGCTAGGTTTACTAAACATGTTAATCTATTATTTTAACCTAAGCGTAACCTTTTATTTTAAAGGTTTTCAACAATTAAGTTCTTCTCTAATTTTACCTTTCAACTATTTTGCTAGTTTTTTCTCTTGCAAACATGCGTAAAAAAGGGAAAGAGATCACAAATGCAAATAATGTGGTATTTTGTAATTTGAGTCTTGAAATGTTCTGTAGTGTTAAGCAAAGTTTATTCTTGCTTGATACTAAATAAACTTTTGAAAGAAAAATCAGTGTGTGTGAGAGTATGCATTATTTATTTAAAAACCTTAATAAATAGTTGTAAACAGGGAAGGAGTTATTTTTTTTTAACCACGATCAGCATAAAATGGTTCCTCTTAAAATATCTGTACAACTATTTTTGTTTTATTTTTTAAAAAATGGTAAAAACCTAAAGGTGCATTACATTTACTATAGCTATCTCTCTTTTGTTTTCCATTTATGCACACAATATAGATTTTAAAGAGTTGTTAAAGGAAGTATCCAAACGGTATTGAGCGGCTGGATTCCAACTTTTTTTAAAAAAAATATATTCTTGTTTTAAAATAGCTAATGCATTTTCTGAATCAGATAAATTAAAAAAAAACGCAGAGAATCAAAAAAAAAATAACCTGTGACTTAGTTTTTCATCTTGTTGAGCAATTTCTTCATTAGTGAAACTTTGGAATATTTTTTGTTGTTGTTGTTGTTTTCTGAGAGTTTTGATACCTTAATGACAACCTCACACTCCGTGCCGGAAGCAATAAATTCAAAGCTTTTAAAGACTTTCTGACTTGACTAATTGCGGTCGCTTTTCGTCAGAGGCAGAGGATGTAACCCTTAAAACGGTCTTCATTTGCAAAAGGTAAATAAATCAAATAAGATTTTAATCTCACTTAATTTATCTTAATATAACCCATAAAAGCAGGGAAGCATACCAATTAGCCAGTTTTATTTTAGATTACAGAGAGAGGTTTTTAAGATCACCACCTAAAATTTCATCTTAAAAAGTTTAATTTGTGCCAGTACCTAAAAAAAAAAGAAAAAAGCCTTAGCTCAGTCAGTTTAATTGAAGCCAAGTCTTCATGATTAAACCAATGTAAAACATCATAACTAGTGTAACTTGTAATCCTAGAATTTATGGACAAAATAATGTAACTAAGAACTCAAAACATTAGAGATGTTTTGCCCCCTAAACCTTATTCCTCTTTGTTGGCTTGATGTCTTTTAATTGTGGTGTTAATGGTTTATGATTTGCTCTGTTGATTTTAGATTTTAGAAAAGCGGAATTCTTGAATTAGTAAAAAAAAAAAGCCATTTTCTTCTTTTTATTAGGAGTCAAATGGAACGTATGGAGACCAAAGAGACCTGTTTCTCTTGATACTTTGGTAGGTATCTATTTTTTTTTCTTTTAATTTTAAGCTTTAGTTAATAATGTACCTGAAAATTGCTCTCAAATAACTAACCCATGTTTCAGACTGTTTGACGCTTTTCTACCGATCAGGGGGAAAAAAATGGGAGATTTCTAGCCAAAATTTTTCTCCACTTCCAGAGTGTCCAATTGCACCTTCAATGGTGAGTTGGAAGCTATGGTTGATGCATTGGAATTCAGAAACGGTTGACGTTGATGCCATTGGTCGACCTCAAGGTGTGGTTCCATTTTTGTGGTGGAAGGCATTTTTATAGGGTAGATGGGGGGGAATCAAGAACTTGAGGTCCGAGTGGACAATCACTTAAATATGAGCCAGCACTGTGCTGCAGCTTCCAAAAAAGCCAACACAGTTTTCGCTGCATAAACAGGGATAGAATCAAGATCACGTGAAGTGTTAATACCACTTTATAATGCCTTGCTAAGGTCACACTTGGAATAATGCATCCAGCTTTGGTCACCACATTGTAAAAAAGATGTTGAGACTCTAGAAAGAGTACAGAGAAGAGCAATAACAATGATTAGGGGACTGGAGGCTAAAACATATAAAGAACAGTTGCTGGAACTGGATATGTCTATTTTGATGAAAAGAAGAACTAGGGGTGACATGATAGCAGTGTCCTGAGGGGATCACGTTGATCCCCTTTTTGTGACCTGAGAAGAAAAGTCAATGGGGAAGCCAGATTCACTTGAATGACCACGTTGCTAATTTAACAACCACAGTGATTCCCTTACCAAATGTGGAGAGAAAAGGCGTAAAATGGGGGAAAACTCACTTGTAACAAATTTCTCACTTAGCAACACAAATGTTGGCCTTAGTTGTGGCCGTAAGTGGAGGACTACCACTGTATTTAGGAGGCTGGGAACATGTGATGGCCTTTTGTGACCTTCCCAGCTGACGTCCGACAAGCAATTTCAACAAGGGAGGCTGGCTTTGGTTAACAACCACATAATTCACTTAATAATTAGCCATTCGTTTAATAGTTGTGCCCCCCCCCCCACCCCCAAAATGGGTGAAAATCACTCAACAATTGCCTTGCTTAGAAAAAAATTTCTCATCCCAGTTGGATGCAGATTATTTTTTCCCTATCAGTATATCTTGTTTTGGGGAGATAAAATTTTGTGGTATTAAATTACAACTGTTTAGGTCATATCCTTCAAAAACTGATCTGGGCCTTACATAAAATCCCAGCTGTGCAACAAAATTCAGAACTACATTTAAAATCTGTCTTCCCCAATTTGTCTTCACCTCAGACCTGTTGGATATCTGGAGACTCCGCGTTGGTCTAGTGTTGGGGAGTTTAGTCCAGAACATTTGGAAGACTATCAATATGGGGGAAACAGATGCACATCTCAAGAACAAAAATATTTTTATTTTTAATTATATAAAATACAAAGAAGAGAAGAAAACGATAGAAAATGAAGGGAAGGGAAGGGAAGGGAAGGGGACAGGGAAAAAACATTGACTTTGGTTTTGTTGATTAGAAAAAATTGATGTTATGGGAATAGCTAGTTATATATCAATGTGTAAAAGCAAAAAGTTGAGGTTGGAGCATGTATATTTTGTACTGTGCTAAGGAGAATTGGAAGTCAAGAACAAAAGACTATCCATTGTAACTATCCAATGTAAGAGTTGGTTTGAGGAAACTGCATGTAGAAGGAGTTTAAGGTATGTCCCAAAGGTGCTTTTTCAAAAGGCAACTGGACTTTGTTTTTTTTTTCCTTGAAGACTTCTCATCCAAGAAGCTTCTTCCGTTCTGAGTGAACGGTGGAGAATGGAAGGATTTATATTCCTTGCAGTCATCTGGTCATTAGCCCCCTCTCTGAGAGTCATTGAGGCCACTTGGAGATTTATCTGTGCCCTCAGGGTCACCTGAATGGTTCAAATATGTGTGGAGCCTTGGAACTCATTGTAAACAGGAGATAGGTAGTGTCGTATTCCTTCCCTTCTGTTGAGAGAGGGCTGTTCAAAATTAACATAGGTGGCCTCTTTGTTTACAACACAGTTCCAAGAAGGTTCCACACCCGTTTGCACTATTCACGTGACCCTGAGGGCACAGATAAACTCGTGGCCTCAACGTCTCTCAGAGAAAGTGCTAACAACCAGATGACTGCAATGAATATAAATCCTTCCATTCTCTCACTCAGAACTGAAGAAGCTTCTTCGATGAGAAGCAAAACGTCTTCAAGGAAAAAAAACAAAGAAAGTCCAGTTGCCTCTTGAAAAAGCACCTTCAGGATAACCATAACTTGGATGATTGAGAATCTCCTTAGACATTTAGTTAAAGGTATATGTTTAGAAAGATCACTATTTTTGTGCCTCTCCCCCCCAAAAAATCCACTCCCCCTCCCTCTCTCTCTCTCACACTGCTTCCAAAGAATCTTTTAAAAAATCCATTTATGAGAGTTCAATAATAGCCAGTTATATAGAATTTTGAGCATCAGTTCCTTACGTCTTTTCCATCTCAATCTGCTGAAGCTTGTTTACTCGCCATTTGATGATATCATATTTACACCATTTGGGAAAATAGTATGCTGAAAATACTATGTGTTTAACCATGGCATAGTAGTGTGATAGCGCCGTCTTCAATAGCTTCCTTTCTCCCCCCCCAAAAAAATAAAAAAAATAAAAACCTATTCACATAAAGGCAGGTGTTTTCAAAGTATGAAATGCTGCACATCTTATGAGAATTGATGAACTGTTTGCTCCTTAAGGGCAGTATAGAATATGTTATTGTTTTTTTTATGAAAGCCACTTGCAGAAATAAAAGTCATTTTGAAAAGTACAGAATCTCAGAAAGTACCACTGCCAGGCTAGTAGTTAAGTGCTAACACAACAACAGTTTTCGTTTCTGTTTTTCTAGAGGTTAAGCCAGATAACACCTTTGAATCCAATAATGGAACAAATTTATTCCTTTGAGAATGCTATAAGCCTCCCAGAGCCAGTTGTGTGTCAGTTGGGATGCTGTATAAATGTAATTAATAAAATTTCATAAACATTCTTTAATTAATCCACGTGGAATGAAATAATACCATATTTTTTAATTTAAAAATGTGGCTTGGAATATAAAGAGCAGATTGCTCGTTCGTGTACAAAAAGTTCAAACTCATTTAACTATCGGTAGTCCTTGACTTACAATCCTTTGTTTAGTAGCCATTGGAAGTTACAGACAGCACTGAAAAAAGTAATGCATTAGTTCTTGAAGTTATCATCATTGCAGCATCCCCACAGTCACGTGATCAGGTGCTTGTCAGCCAGTGTATATTTATGAAATTTTGTTTCTAATAAACAAAGTCAATGGGAAAAGCCTGGTGTGCTTAAAGGCCATGTGATTCACTTAATGTTGTGGCCTGCCAGCTGTCAGCAGAGCTGGCGGCAGACTCGGATGATGAAGAGGTTGGGGAAGAACTTGGGCCAGTTCTGGAGCCTGGGGAAGGCTCTGATGGATGCTCAGCGTCAGACGCAGAGATAGAGCCAGGGCCGTCCAGCATTTCCCAGCCAGAGAGGCAGCTGCCTTTGGAGTCAGAGATGAGTGAGGAGGAGGAACAGCTGGGGCCTGTTCTGGATGCGCGTATGCACAGAGCAGATAGGAGAGGTGAATAACGGAGGACAATGAGCCAGCTCAGGAAGCAAAACAAACATGGACACTGACTGGCCCCTCCCTGGCTGGGGAATAAATAGGAAGAAAGGGGAGTAGTTTGGTTGTCGCAGACAACTATTCGTATTTCTGGAAAGTTTGCTCCTTATGTTTGTTTCGTGGGACAAAGACTGCCTTGCCAGAACTGATGTCTGTCTATTTCTCTGTTTGAACTGACTTAATTGGCAGCCTCTGGGCTGGGAACTCACAACTTTGCATTTATCATAACGAGCTGATAAGGACTATTGACTTCTTGCAGGACTCTTGCCTGGACTTTCTGTTGGTGAATGCAGTTAATTCCCAAAGGGGTTTTTCTTTGCGGAGAGTCTATTTAATCCTTCTGTGAAGGTCGGGTCAGAACACTGACAACCGTGGCAAAAACAGTAAAATCAAGTCTGCCTCACTTATCGACTGACTTGTTTAGCAATGGAAGTTGCCATCATAACTTGAAGATACCTGTACTATAGTGTCATGAGTAAGCAATTGCTAAAAGCAGAGTGGATCCACGGATTCAGATTGGGCCATTTTAAAATGGGTAAAAAATGTCAATTTTTGTGCTATTGTCTATATTTCTCAAAACAGTTGTGGAGATTTGACAAGGTAACTCCACTAATTTGGCAGCTGAACAGCATCATTTCTTTTTGTACATCCAGAATTTGCATCTGTTTGTTTTTTGTTCTATCTAGACCAAAGGTTTCTGAATTAATCTGCCTAGATAAAAGTTAAGGTTAAGTATGAGATTTAAGGGGGTTGTGTTGACTAGTTTTTTGGGTCTTCCTCTTCCCAAAGTTAATATTTTCTGTTTTGGTCTGTCAGTTAATTAAGGACTCGTAATTACTGTGTAGTCTAGAAGGAAATGAAATGGCTGTCTAATGCATAGAATATAGGTACTCGTGTTTCAGAAATGAACCAATTGATTCTTCATTTTAATTTAATGCATTTAAGTACAGATATTGATTCAGTTTACCAATTATCTGTACATCTAACTTATTCAGATCCAAACTATTCAATATTGGTCTAGGTTTACGAGAAAAAGCATTTAATTTTTATGATTCTTGAAAATAATGCAGTTTTTATATATACTTTTTCATAATGATGATAGATTTTTTTTCCTTGTTCTCATTAAAAGTTAAATTTCTGCTTAGGCAATATTTCTTTCCAAATGCATGATCTTCCGAAGAAAATATTCTCTCATTTATTTTTTTTATTTATTTTAAAGGAAGTATAATTTAGAAGTCTTAGAGCAAGATGGCTGGCTGGGGAGTTGAAGTCCATCTGTCTTAAAGTTGCCAAGGTTGGATACTCCTGATATAGAGAGAAAAAAAAATCTGAAAATGTTAATCTCTGTTTTTAGTCCAGAGTGTAAGCAATAGGTTGCTTAGCTTTAATTTAGAGTTTATACACTGCTCAAAAAAATAAAGGGAACACTTAAACAACACAATGTAACTCCAAGTCAATCACACTTCTGTGAAATCAAACTGTCCACTTAGGTAGCAACACTGATTGACAATCAATTTCACATGCTGTTGTGCAAATGGAATAGACAACAGGTGGAAAGCATAGGCAGTTAGCAAGACATCCCCAATAAAGGAGTGGTTCTGCAGGTGGTGACCACAGACCACTTCTCAGTTCCTATGCTTTCTGGCTGATGGTTTGGTCACTTTTGAATGCTGGCGGTGCTTTCACTCTAGTGGTAGCATGAGACGGAGTCTACAACCCACACAAGTGGCTCAGGTAGTGCAGCTCATCCAGGATGGCACATCAATGCAAGCTGTGGCAAGAAGGTTTGCTGTATCTGTCAGCGTAGTGTCCACAGCATGGAGGCGCTACCAGGAGACAGGCCAGTACATCAGGAGATGTGGAGGAGGCCGTAGGAGGGAAACCCAGCATCAGGACTGCTACCTCCGCCTTTGTGCAAGGAGGGACAGGAGGAGCACTGCCAGAGTCCTGCAAAATGACCTCCAGCGGGCCACAAATGTGCACGTGGCTGCTCAAACGGTCAGAAACAGACTCCATGAGGGTGGTATGAGGGCCCGACGTCCACAGGTGGGGGTTGTGCTTACAGCCCAACACCGTGCAGGGCGTTTGGCATTTGCCAGAGAACACCAAGATTGGCAAATTCGCCACTGGCGCCCTGTGCTCTTCACAGATGAAAGCAGGTTCACACTGAGCACATGGGACAGACATGACAGGGTCTGGAGATGCCGTGGAGAATGTTCTGCTGCCTGCAACATCCTCCAGCATGACCGGTTTGGCAGTGGGTCAGTAATGGTGTCGGGTGGCATTTCTTTAGGGGGCCACAGATCCCTCCATGTGCTCTCCAGAGGTAGCCTAACTGCCATTAGGTATTGAGATGAGATCCTCAGACCCCTTGTGAGACCATATGCTAGTGCAGTTGGCCCTGGGTTCCTCCTAATGCACGACAATGCTAGACCTCATGTGGCTGGAGTGTGTCAGCAGTTCCTGCAAGACGAAGGCATTGATGCTATGGACTGGCCCGCCCATTCCCCAGACCTGAATCCAATTAAGCACATCTGGGATATCATGTCTCGCTCCATCCACCAACGCCACGTTGCACCACAGACTGTCCAAGAGTTGGGGGATGCTTTAGTCCAGGTGTGGGAGGAGATCCCTCAGGAGACCATCCGCCACCTCATCAGCAGCATGCCCAGGCATTGTAGGGAGGTCATACAGGCACGTGGAGGCCACACACACTACTGAGCCTCATTTTGACTTGTTTTAAGGACATTACATCAAAGTTGGATCACCCTGTAGTGTTTTTTTTTTTCACTTTAATTTTGAGTGTAACTCCAAATCCAGACCTCCATGGGTTGCTAAATTTGATTTCCATTGATAATTTTTGTGTGATTTTGTTGTCAGCACATTCAACTATGTAATGAACAAAGTATTTAATAAGAATATTTCATTCATTCAGACCTAGGATGTCTTATTTTTGTGTTCCCTTTATTTTTTTGAGCAGTGTACATCTGCATATCGGAATCTTACATCTATAAGAGGAAAAGTCCATTCACCATTCTGATTAATGATGTAGTTAATTCACTATTTTGATTAATAGATGGTAGCAACAGAAGCTTAAAGTCACAAAACATCAAACTGGGAGATTTCCTGACCAATTGCCAGGGTTTTGTTTTTTTTTGCATATATTTTTAAAATATGAACCAATTGAACCAAATACAGCAGACAAAAGAATGGGATAAAAGGAACTGTTGTAAGGCAAAACACAGAAGAAGCAAAACAATCAGGTCAATTAATGAGATCTATCGTGCTTTTAATGTTCTAGAAATTGGTTTCATTGAAATTTTTTCTGAAAAATTATATACATATACAATATATATACATATACAGTATATATACAGTACACACACACACACACAAATATATATATATATACACACACACACACACACACACACACACACACACACACACACACACACACACATGCACACACCTGAGATAATGGTACCTTGGGACTCAACTGCTTTGAAACTTATCGAATTTGATACTCAATTTTCAGTGTGAAAATTTTGTCCTAGTACTTATCATTTGTTTGGTACTCAATGCACAAGCTAGAACTTGTCGCTCTCCTCTGCCTTATGACTCATTGCATTATTCCCTATGGGAAAAAGTGGTTTGGTACACCTCGCGCCTCCAGGATGAGTACCAAGGTACCACTGTAATTTGATTTTCTGCACATATAGGTAGCTCATGCTTACATACAGCTTTGTAAATCCCAGTCAGAATCAGATTTTGTTATGTTGGGGGTCCCCAGTCCACAACTCGGTACTGTTGACTGCGGCCTGTTGAGAAGTGGGCTGCGCAAGTGGTGGGCAAGTACACACACATACGCAAAGCTCCATTTGGGTACGCGGCAGACACGCCCACAAAACCATCCTTCTCACACACCCTCTCCGCTGCCGCCAATGCTGCTACTCTGCAGAGCCAAGAAGGTTTGGGACCGCTGTGTTATGCTACAGTTCAAGTCACAGGCAGTCAAAATAATGACAGCCCTGTTCTTGACATATCCATGTTAGTTTACGTTTGAAACATGAAATATTAAAAAGTCTCTTTTAATGTGTAGCTTGCTGTTTTAAGCTTTGGTGGTGCAGTGGTTAGAGTGCTGTACTGCAGCCACTTCTGCTGACTACTGGGTGCCTGCAATTTGGCAGTTCAAATCCCACCAGGATCAAGGTTGACTCAACCTTCCACCCTTCTGGGATGGGTAAAATGAGGACCCAGATTGTTGGGGGCAATATGTTGACTCTGTAAACTGCTTAGAGAGGACTGTAGAGCACTGTGAAGCAGTATATAATAAGTGTTATTGCTATTTCAGTCGTAGATCATTTCTACCAAACGGTAAAGCCAGGGCCATGTTAATTTGCTGTTCTTTCTCAAACAAATTATTACTCTTTCTAATTGCTATTTTCCATCCTTACAACATGAAAGTCCCAAGAGAACTATCAATTGTTATTAATGTTATATATATATAATAAAAAAAACAACTGTGTGTCTTTTGTTCTGTTGTTTTCCAGGGATTTCATGATGGATATGGACAGCTTCAAAATCCTTCCTTCACCAACGTGCCTCCAAAACTATAGCCAGTTCGTAGATGAAACAACAGTACAATTTTTATGTTGCGCCTCTCTCTCTTTTTCTCTTTCTCCCTCTTTCTCTTTCTTTCTCTCTTTTTTTTTTGTCCTAAACTTTGTAACACAAAATAGCTTTTCTGGATCTTTGTTTTAACTCCAAAGTGTTTCATCACTTATTATTGTAACTTCGAACAGATGTAAATAAACAGTGGGGTTTTTTTGTAATTATCCTGCGCAAAAGAATCTTCTTCAATTATGAATCTTTTTCGTAGATGGATGACTTCAATTTTCACATCACTCAGCTCAATGACTCTTTAAGAATAACCTGAGATATACTTTCTTTCAAGCTTGCCTATTATAGAAAGGTGGTTATCTACTATGGGCGTAATCAGAGGAAGCAAACAGGCAGAAAATACTTCGATTAAATGTCAACAGGCTTTCTAAATATAAAGTCACATGAAGAGAAAGGAGAGGGAACCCAACATTTAATTCCATGCTGTTGGTAGAAAATCAGTTAACCGAAAAACTTTCCTCACTGGTGTTGAGTTGTTGCCAACATAGCACAGGGCACCAAAGTGTCTAATAGCAATTTTAAAACCACATTCACCTTCTTTCAATCTGGCTTCCCATAAACTATAACCAACATAGAGGGATAGAATCAAGAGCACGTGAAGAGTTAATAGCACTTTATATGATGCCTTGGTAAGGCCACACTTGGAATACTGCATCCAGTTTTGGTCGCCATGATGTAAAAAAGATGTTGAGCAACAAAGGTGATTAGGAGACTAGAGGCTAAAACATCTGCAGAACAGTTGCAGGAACTGGATATGTCTAGTTTAATAGAAAAGAAGGACTAGGAGAAATATGATAGCAGTGTTCTAATATCTCAGGGGACTGCCACAAAGAAAAGGGAGTCAAGCTATTCTCCAAAGCCCCTGAGGACAGGACAAGCTTAGAGAAGCAATAATCAAGGAGAGAAGCAACTTAGAGCTAAGGAGAAATTTCCTGACAGGACAATTAACCAGTGGAACAACTTGCCTCCAGAAGTTGTGAATGCTCCAACACCAGAAGTTTTTAAAAAGATGTTAGATAATCATTTGTCTGAAGTGGTGTAGGGTTTCCTGCGTAGGCAGAGGGTTGGACTAGAAGACCTCCAAAGTCCCTTCCAACTCTCCTAGCATAAATAAGGGGACAATATACATCCTCCTCACAATCCTTTGCCAATCTGGAGCTCAAGTCTGTTTTGGCATGTCCATCTGGACTGTAATTTTTTGTCCTCTGCAAAGGTTTCACCTCAGAGGACAATGAGATGTTCTGGGATTCCTGGTTGCCTAAGGACCTTCTACAACTTGAGATTGATATGAATAAAGATCTTTCTTTAATCATACAGATTCCTCTTTGGTACTCTGTTTTCTCAATTATCCAGCAGGGATTATCAATATTGTGTCTTGTTCCTTGGCCTTTTCTAAAACTAACATGAATATGTGGCATCTCTCTTTCTGTGTAGGACTCTAAACCTGCCATTAGGTGATCCCAAGCATTATTTTGCTAGCAAGTGAAATTAAGAATCATACAATACATTCTGTTAAGTCTTCTTTCTTTGGTTTCGATAGGTAGATTGTCCTCTTCTTTTGGCCATTGTGTCGTTCTCCATATTTGCTGCCTTAGTTTGCTTGGACCTTTTTATTAGATCTTCTGTTGCTTTCCATATTCCTGCATCCATTCCATCAATTCTTGTAGTCTTCCAACTTGGCAACAACCAGAGTGCGGTTCTGATTTTGTCTTCTAGTATGTACTTATAAATAGGGAATACCAGTAGCACTTAGACTTATATACCGCGTCACAGATATTTACAGCCCTCTCTAAGCAGTTTACAGAGCCAGCATCTCACCCCCAATCATCTTGGTCCTCATTTTACCGACCTCCTGAGCCAACCTTGAGCTGGTCAAGATCGAACTGCTGGCAGCTGGCAGTCAGCAGAAGTAGCCTGCAGTACTGCATGTTAACCACTGTGCTGCCACAGCTATTATCTTCTACAGCAGGGCTGTCAAACTCGTGGCCCACGGGTTGGATGTGTCACATGCTGGCCACATCTAGTTTAACAAAGAGATCCCAATACATCACGTGATGCCACCATGACATGAGTTTGACACACGTGTTCTACAGTATTCTGGCCCCTGATGCCTTTACTGCTCAGAATTTCAGTATATTCCTTCCTTTTTATTTGATCTTGAAATCAGCTGCTATCTGTCCATTGGTATCTTTCCTTTCTGTTCCATTTCCAATATCCTAAAACAGATTGTCATAATAACTACTTTTTGGTTCTTCTGGCAGCTCTCTTTGTGAAAAAACTTTGTTAAGTTTCTTCTGGAGATCTTTCCCTTTGGCTTCTTTTATCTTCTTGGCGATTTGTTTTGACATCGGTTTGTTTTCTATTCTTTCTTAGTTCATATTTAATAATTTATTTTTTTTACTGAATTCCACAGTTCCTGTGGTTTCTTATCAGTGAGATTCAGCACTTTAAAATGATTCCTTGTAAATAGTAAGTATATGACCAGGATCCTGCCATGGAAACTGGTTGGCTTTACTTTCCCACTTTAGCTTGACTTTGCACATAAGTAGTCTGATATTAACAGATTAACAGAGTTGGAAAGTACCTTGTAGGTCATCTAGTACAGTCTCCCGCCCAAGCAGACCCAACACCATTTCTGACAGATGGCAGTCCAGTCTCTTCATGAAAGCCTGCAGTGATGAAGCTCCCACAACTTCCGAAGGCAACTTCTGTTCCATTGGTTGGTTGTTCTCCTTGTCAGACAATTTCTCCTTATTTCCAGGTTGAATCTCTCCTTTGTTCAGTTTCCATCCATTATTCCCTGTCTGGCCTTTGGGTGCTTTGGAGAATAGCTTGACCCCTTCTTCTTTGTAGCAGCCCCTCAAATATTGGAAGGCTGCTATCATGTTACCCTTAATCCTTTTCACTAGTGGTGGGACTCATCTCCAGGGGGGATTGAGTCTGCCTACCGAGATGAGGTGGACCAGTTGCTTTCGTGGTGTGGAGACAATAACTTGGTCCTCAACACCAATAAGACCAAGGAGCTTATAGTGGACTATAGAAGGAACAGATCAGACATCCAGCCCTTGCTTATCAATGGAGACCGAGTGGAGCAAGTGGCCAGTTTTAAGTTTTGGGGTGTTGGAGGACCTGACCTGGGGTGCTCACTTTGCAGCACTGGTCAAAAGGACCCAGCAGAGATTGTACTACCTGAGACTTCTCAGAAAACAACTGAATGAAAAACTGCTGGTGACCTTCTACCGCTGCATCATAGAGAGCATTTTAACATACTGCGCCTCTATGGTTTGCCAATTGCACAGTGGCAGATAGGACAGCACTCCAGAGGGTCAATGTCATTGCCCAGAGGATCATGGGTTGCCCTCTCCCCTCTTTGGAAGAGCTTTATAGCTCCCGCTGCCTTAAGAAAGCTCAAAAGATTCTCAAAGATCCATCTCATCCTGGGAACCCTTTTTTTTAACTATTACCATCTGGCAGACGGTACAGGATAATAAAAACAAGGACAAATAGGTTGAAAAACAGCTTCTATCCCAGTAGCTCTTTTGAATTCTACTGTATAGTGCAGTGTTGGTGTGGTGTCGGGGGTTTTCAATTCATTGTGTGGAGTGTGAAGGATGTGTGTTTGTGTTTATTTTCATGGTCATGATGTGCACTGAAGATGGTGTTTGATTTTGTTGTACAAGGTGCAATGACAATAAAATAAAATAAACTAGATGCGACAAACCCAATTCCAGCAACTATTCTTCATGTTTTAGCCTCCAGTCTCCTAATCATCTTGGTTGCTCTTCTCTGCACTCTTTCTAGAGCCTCAACATCGTTTTTAATAGCATGGTGACCAAAACTGGATGCAGTATTCTAGGTGTGGTCTTACCAAGGCTTTCTCTTTGCTGTTATCATTGAGTTCTTTCACCTCCTTGTATCAATAATACACTCAATTTGATTTGATAGCATCTATTATATAGGGATCTTTTTTTTTTTGAAACTGTATTAGCAACAAAAAAACACTTTAGATCGGCAGGAGTTGTTGAGACATTATCTTGCTTCTATTTTTCTTCATTTTTTTTTCTCTTCCTAATCCATATTGTCAAACTGTTTGCTCCTGACTATTTCCAATTTTGGCACTCCAGTCTCCACTACATGCAGTATATCTTGCATGTTTTGTCAATTTCAGATTGAATTTGATGTTAACATTTTCCAACCTTCCCTTCTCCTGCCTTAATGGTTGGAGCATAAAATTGGATGGCCGCGCTATTTAAAGTGTTGCCTGCAAAGTCTAATCAATATGTGGTCATTGACTGCACAGTATCCAAATAGTGTGTTGGCCATATTCATCCTGAATGCAAAAGGAAAAAAAAAACTTCATTTTGATGCCTTCAGTAGCAAATTGTGTGAGCTTCTGACTTATAGTGTGTTTTGTCGAATGTTAAAAGAAGGGATCAGGCATTCTTGGCAATTGGTTCTTTTGGATCCAGAAACAATGAACACTCCAGTAAATAAAAGAGATTTGATGCTTTATGATTGGCTCAAGCAAGCTGATTGAAAAGCATAGCATCAAAATCATACATAACAAGCAAAATAATACTCAAATATCTTACAAATTCCCAGGAACTCATTAATGACAGCAAAGATACCTCATGGTATAGGGCCGTGATAGCAAACCTATGGCATGCGTGCCGCAGGTGGCATGCAGAGCCATTTGTGCGGGCATGCGAGCCCCAGCCAAACTTACCTGCACTGTGCATGCACATGCCTCACAGCTGATCTTTGGCCCGTTTGAGGCCTTTTTCGGCCTCCCAGTGGTTCGAGGGAAGCCTATGCAGCCTTTGGAGGCCGAAAAACAGGTCTGTTTTGTCCATTTCCTGTATTTCCGGAAATAAAACGTGCCCATTTTTCAGCCTCCAAAGGCCGCAGAGGCTTTCCTTGAGCCTCTGGGAGGCCGAAAACCAGCTGGAAGGTGTGCAGTGCAGGTAAGGGGGTGGGGTGGGGTAATCGCACGCGCATGCGCAGGGGGCATGGAGGGCTGCACGCATTGCCTTCTGGGTGTTGGCACGGAGCCCAAAAGGTTAGCTACCACTGGTATAGGATTTCCTGCCTACTAGGAGGCTGGACTAGAAGACCTCCAAGGTCCCTTCCAGCTTTATTCTGATTGATTGATTGAGTGGTAGCCAGTTTCTAACAATACCTAATACTAGGTTCCATGCAGAAACTCAACAAATAACTCCCACCATTTCGATAAAAATGATAAAAAATGGCACCAGGATTTCATGGCCCTGCTATGGTCAGGAGACCAAGATCTAACCATGAATGAGTGACACATGATTCTGGGATGGGAATCAAACATCTCACAGCGAGAAAAGCTTTGGAGATATGTGAGGATCTCCCCCCCCCTCCTTAATTCAGTAAACAAAGGTTAAAAACAAGCTGGCTAATTCAGAATGAGCTCCAAACTTCTAGACTTTTCCTAATACGAAGGAGAAATCAGAATAATGTCAATAAACTCCTTGAAATAACAATGGCCTTACCCACTGCCATTACAGTGAAGTGTTACGGGAAGTGTTAATTCCACTTTATAAGGCCTAGGTAAGGCCGCACTTGGAATATTGCCTTCAGTTTTGGTTGCCACAATATAAAAAAGATGTGGAGACTAGAAAGTGCAGGGAAGAGCAACAAAGATGATTAGGGGACTGGATGCTAAAACATATGAAGAATGGTTGCAGGAACTGGGTATGTCTAGTCTAAGGAAAAGAAGGACTAGTGGGTGACATGATAGCAGTGTTCCAATATCTCGGGGACTGCCACAAAGAAGAGCTATTTTCAAGCTATTTTCCAAAGCACCTGAGGGCAGGATAAGAAGCAATGGATGGAAACTAATCAAGGAGAGAAGCAACTTAGAACCACGGAAAAAAATTTCTGATAGTCAGAACAATTAATCGTTGGAATGACTTGGTTTCAGAGGTTGTGGGTGCTCCAACACTGAACGTTTTTAAGAAAAGATTGGACAAAAGGTTTGTCTGAAATGGTATAGGGCAGCGTTGGTGAATCTTTTCGGCACTGAGTGCCAAAACGGGAGAGTGCATGTGTGTGCAGAGGAGTGCCGGAAGCCGAAAGAGCAGCTCCCAAGCATGTGGGACTGCAGGAAACCGGAAGAGCAGCTCACCGGCGCACATGGATGCACCGGGAAGCTGAACTTCTGGTTTCCGGCATGCGCATAAGCCCCGGCCACCTGGTCTTCCAGTTTCCGGCATGTATGCCAGGGAGCTCCTCTTCCAGTTTCCAGCACTCCTGCACACACAAAGACCAGCAGGCATGCTGGAACCCGAAAGAGCAACGGTTGATGTCTGGCGTGCCCGGAGAGATGGCTCTGCATGCCGCTTCCGGCACACGTGCCATAGGTTCGCTATCACGGATTTGGGGTCTCCTGCCTTGAGTGGATTGGACTAGAAGACCTCCAAGGTCCCTTCCAACTCTCTGATTCTATAATACAGAGTATCTAATTGTAGTCAATTCATTCAGGCCTTATTAACCTGTCTGTCTTGGATGCGTATCACATTGCACTGTGCTGAGCATTCCTGCATTCGTGGTTCTTGGATTGCATTCTGCCAATGACATTTTCATCTCTTTGAGGTAGACAAGGTCAAAATAGAGACACGGCAGAGATCCCAGGAATGTCCTTTATTGTGAGAATAACAGAACCTTGAGAGTCTCTCCAAGGTCTTGTGTGATCTCCCTTACCATCTGAAACTGAATAAAGTGTAGGTAGAGTTATGCAGAGTTTCTTTCTCGTGCTTCCCTTTCCCAGGGCCAGGTAATCTTTCTGCAAGTCCCTTCATTAAACAACCTGTTCACTTCTCTGGTCCCAAGTTCTAAGTTCTTCTAAGGTAATTCAATCTGGGCAGCTTCAGATCTACCTTTTCTGTGATATCAGCAGTTTAGACAGCCTACATTTGTGAGATGGAGCATCCTTTTTGGAGGCAAGCCACTCCACTGATTAATTATTCTCAATGTCAGGAAATTTCTCCTTAGATTTAAGTTGGATCTCTCCTTGATTAGTTTCCATCCATTGCTTCTTGTCCTGCCTTCAGGTGCTTTGGAGAATAGTTTGACTCCCTCTTCTTTGTGGCAGCCCCTCAAGTGTTGGAACACAGCTATCATGTCACCCCAGTCCTTCTTTTCATTGAACCATACATTATCCAATTCCTGCGACCGTTCTTCATATGTTTCATATGTCTTCATATGTCAGGGGATAAAGGAAAATTAAAACATGAAAGAAGTTTGTGGAGAAATGGCCATCTCAGGGGAGCTGATAAAAATACAACTGAATGAATTGTGGGGTCCTTGGTGCTCTGAGCTTGGTTGTTTCCCTTGCAGATATTTCATTACCAACTGGGTAAGAACATCAGTGCTAGAAGGGAATAGGTTTTGCCAGACCCCATTCCTTTGTAGCACTGATGAAGTTACCTAGTTGACTTATGAAATGTCTTCAGGAAAACAACCTAGCTTAGAGACCATCATGGGCCCCATTTCTCAACCCCGAGCTACCAATATTATCTTGTATTACTTGAATGAATATTTAGGTTCTGCCTTGCACACGGTGGCCTTTTCCCCCTAATGGACACACTTTCCACTTGGTGAGATTCCTGATCTGTATCTTTCTGGTTCTTTCTGTTAAACTTTGCTGCTCTTCCCTGTCTTTGTAAGATACCTGAGCTCCATACTACTACTGAAATGTGCCCATTGTGTTGTTGACACACATGCTAAAATGGATGGAGACCCCTGGATATAACTTCTTTCTCCATACCATTATGAAATATGATTAAAATGAATAATTGTATATTTATTTCAATTCATTATTTTAGGGGGGCTGGATAAAGCCTGAATCAAGTATTTTGTGTTAAGATCCAACTTGCTGGTTTCTGAAAGATTTGAGAGTGCAGGAGACTCCATATTAAAAAAAAAAAATTCACACACACAAACCAAAAAATCCACATACACACAAAATTAGGAGCTGGCATGGTGCAGTGGTTAGAATGCAGCATTGCAGGCTAATTCTGCCCACTGCTGGGAGTTCGATCCTGACCGGTTCAGGGTTGACTCAGCCTTCCATCCTTCTGAGGTCAGTAAAAGGGGGACCCAAATTTTTGTGGACAATATGCTGACTCTGTAAAAGAGAGAGAACTGTAAAGCAGTATATAAGTCTAAGTGCTATTGCTATTGCTCCTGCTAACTAAACTCACTGCCAGAAGTAACAATCCTCCATCATCACAAGATATGAGTCAGCCTTCCATCCTTCTGAGGTCGATAAAATAAGGACCCAAATTGTTGGGCGACAATAGGCTGACTCTGTAAACCACTTAAAGAGGGCTGCAATATATATGTTATATAAGTTTGTATATAAGTCTGAGTGCTATTGCTATTTCTACATTTTGAGTCTAATCATTCAATTTCGTCTGTTTCCTGGATTTGTGTCAGATTTGGACTGTGCACCATTATTCACAGTGACACCCCATAAAATGCATCAAGCAGTATTCCTAAAGGAGATCTTAAGTCTTTTTAAGTTTAAGTTCATATAGCAGGTTAAATTTTGGCTATATTTAAAGGAGACAGCTTGATTTTAGGTTAAAAAAAAATTAAATATCTTTAAGTGCACTGTCATGTCCTCAGTTGACTGCAGTAAAACCAGATGGAAGAAAAGATTACATAAACTCTCTTCTATACTACAGCTCGCTTTGCCCTAAAGAAGTTCCTTCACCCGCTCTCTCTATATTTATGTAATATTAAATAAAACTCCAATAAATATTTTTAGAAGATTAAGCCATAAAAGGTGGAGCCAAAGAATGGTCCTTTGAAGCCGAAGGACAAGTGCTGCTTCCCGGATACATATTTTAAATACTCATCTTCCTCTGTCATGCCCTTGGTAGAGTCGGACTCTGAGGGAGAGGAGGAACAGCCGACAGGGAGTGGAGGTGTGGCTCTGGAGGTTGTGGAGAAGGCTGGGAAAGGGCAGAGACTGGCTGGGCAGTCAGAGAAAGAACCAGTCCCATCCCCTCTTCATCCTAAGACACGTAGGGAGGAATGGAGAAAGAAACAACTTGGCTTACAAGAGAGGAAGCGGCCATGATCCCCCTCATTGGTTGCAGCTGGGGAGAATAGTATATAAGAGAGATGATTACAACACAGCGTTGCCAGAAGCAAAGTGTGTTTTATTTTGGGCTGAAGTTATCTTGGTTAGCGTCTTTCCAACAGACTGTGCCTTGTTATCTCCTTGAATGTGGTAATTACTTATCCTGGTCCGTTGTGGAAATTTCTTCATTGTAGTTTGTTTGGTTTTTTATTTCACCTCTATCTGCTCATTAAGTTCCGACTGTATCGCTTTCTTTTCAAGGCTATTTCTGAGTAAGTTTTATCTCCAACTGAGAATTATTGAACAGTGGGGCCAAGTTGGAGGCATCAAAGGACATTTATTTACATTTTGGATTTTGTCACATTTGTGTTACACTCCGGGTCATCACATCCTCCTTTAAAACCATTGTGGTAAAATGCTGAATATAATGGTTATTCTGTAATTTAAAACCGGCATCATTGGCCAGCCATTAGGTAGGTCATGTTGTGCTAATAAATGTCATTAGGACAGAATTAAAATGGTTTATAGCCCGGGGAGAGCTAACATAATTGGGAAGGGAAAAGAGTCCCCTTCACTCCAATCTCTGGCTAGTTTCATCTCTGTCCTCAGGAGAAGAGCTGTTGGATCAGTTGTTGTAGCAGCCAACAGTTCATTTGATGTAAGAGTTGCAACTTTGTGCTTTGGTTTTAAACAAAACAAAGAAACGTTGGAATCCATCCTCAAAGCACAAGAGAAAGGAAAGCAGCTTGTGTTTTTCATTTAGAAAAGAATTGTGAACTACAGAAAATAACTTTTTTTTGGGGGGGGAAGGCTGGGTTTTTTTTTTTAGCCTTCGGTACTTCTCTTCCTTACCACTGTCTGCAATTGCACTATAGTAGCATCATTGCCTTAGAACAGGGGTGTCAAACTTGATGTCATTGAGGTGGCATCCAGAGGTGATATTCGGCAGGTTCTGACTAGTTCTGGAGAACCGGTAGCGGAAATTTTGAGTCGTTCGGAGAACTGGCGAATCCCACCTCTGACTGGCCCTGCCCCCATCTATTCCCTGCCTCCCGAGTCCTAGATAATCGGCTGGGTCTTCTTTGGTTGCCCTGCACAGGAGAACAGAGCTGAAAAGCAGGTTAGTGGGGTGGGGAGGGAATGGGGATTTTGTAGTAATCTTCCCCTGCCACGTCCACAGGACCGGTAGTAAAACATTTGAATCCCACCATTAGCCACATTAGGGTTGTGTTTGACCTTGGGGGAGCTGGAGTGGGCATGGCCAGCTCAATGTCATTCGTGGTCTGGGTTCTCTGCCAGCGAAAATGTGATCCCAAGCTCCGTTTTCGGCTGCGACGGCCTCCTGCAACCCTCTGTCAGTGTCACTGACTGAGACACTGCGGGCCAGTCCTTCGCTGTTTCCTGAGTGGCCCCGTGAGCCAGATCTAAGCACCCTGTGAGTCCGATGTGGTCCATGGGCCTTGAGTTTGACACCGCTACCTTAGAACAGGGATATCCAAACTTTTCAACTTCAACCAGGATTCAAATCGGGAAGTGAAATTCCACAAGTCTTAAGAGTGGCCAAGTTTGAACACTCCTGACTTGGAGAACCGAATCAGAACAGAAGTGTGAATATGGCAAGGGAGGAGGACATCTTCTAAAGGCAAGGGTCCCCAACCCCCAGGCTTCAACCCGCTACTAGGCCGCGGCCTATTAGCAACTAGGTCATGGGCGAGCACACTCTACTTGTGCGAGCAACAGGTCGGCGTATGCGCACATGTTTGTGCAGCTCGACATTGTGTGTGCATGTCAACACATTTCTGCTTGTGTGAGTTGAAGCGTGTGTGTGACAGCCTGCCATTCATGTGACCCAGTTCTTTTCTCCTCCCAACCCCAGCTGGGCCGCCAAGCCGCAAAGTTGGGAACTGATGGCCCAAGGCAGGGGTGTCCTTGAGGGCCCCATCAGGGTTGTGTTTGACCTCGGAGGGCCGGGTTGTGTGGGGGGGGGGGGGGACAGGCAGGACTTCCCTGAGATGATCCTCACTCTCACTATAATCTTCCTCCCTCTCTCCTTTCTTTCCCTCCGTTTCTTCTTTTTCCTTCCCTCTTCATTCTTTCTTCTTCCTTCCCCTCTTTATTTTTCTTCCCTTGCTCTCTTCCCACTTTTCCTTCTTCTTTTTTTTTGTCTTTCCTCTTTCCCTTTCTCATTTCCTGTCCCTTCTTGCATGTTCAAATGCAAAAGGGGAAACATTTCTCCTGGTTTTGTTTTTATTTTCTCCTTTTATTTTGATTTGAAAGCCCTCTGCTAGCTCCATTTTCGCCGGCAGAGGCACCACGGTCTGGTCCTTTGCTGTTTCCAATAGCCAAGGCCCCGCGAGCCAGATTTTAACACCCCATGGGGCAGATCCGGTTTGCGGACCTTGAGTTTGATACCCCTGACCTAAGGCATTTTTTGTATGTGTGTGTGTATCTACAGCAAGGATTCCCCAAACTTGGCAACTTTAAAACTTGTGGACTTCAGCTCTCAGAATTCTCCAGCCAGCTATGCTGTAGTTGAAGTCCACAAGTCTTAAAGTTGCCAAGTTTGGAGACCTCTGATCTACAGGTTGATGTTGATTCCTGTCCGGACAGGTCCCTGCAATTTACTTGACAAGGTTTTGAGGAACTGTCTTGCCATCGCCTCCTTCCTAGGACGGAGAGAGAGAGATTGACCTAACGTGATCCTCCTGGGTTTGAGCCTAAAGCAGGATTAGAACTCACTGTCTGCCAGGTTCTAGCCTTCCTCACAACCCCAAATTGGGGTAGGTGAACCCCTGAAAACCTTAGATAAAAACCCAACAGCGCTTCTAAAACTCCAGGATTTATGTGGCGAAGTGAGAAATTTGTTCAGCGAGTTTCCGTCCCGTTTTGCGACTTTTCTTGCCGGCATTTGTGAAGTGAATTGCGGCAGTTGTTAAATTTGTAATGACGTCGTTAAGTGAATCTGGCTTCCCCATTGACTTTGCTCGTCAGGAGATTGCCAAGAAAGATAAGTCACATCACCCCGGGACACTGCAACGGTCATAACTATGAACCAGTTGTTGAAAACATCCAACTGTACATCGCACGACCACGGGGATGCTGTGACGGTCATAAGCGTGAAACATGGTCATAAGTTGCTTTTTTTTTCCAGTGATGTGGTAACTTCGAACAGTCACTAAACGACTATTGTACCATTGTTAATGTGGCAATAAGGGGAAATGGTTAAACACATGCAGAGAATGGAATGCACTTTCAATTTCCAAGCTGCCGCACTGCTCTTTCAAACCCCTTTCCCCCCCTCCCTTTCTGTTGGCAAGTCTAAAAAGACCATAGAAATATTTTATGAGTTGACAGAGAAATTCTAACAGCTAGTTAATTGGATTAATTAAAAACAATGAAATATAGCGTTTATCATGGACTGACCCAATTTTTTTTTTCAAAACCAGCACATCAAAGACCAAAACAAGCATCTCCTGGAAAAAAAACCACCTCTGCATTTATAGCCTAAACAGACAAATAGTTGGACTATTTCCTCCATCCCAAACCGATAGACTTTGATCCGTACAAACTCTGTAATATAGGTTTAATTGTGTCCTATCCCCCCCACCAAAAAAAAAAAAAAAAGTGCTGTTTTACTATGTTCTACTTTGCCAGTCACGAAATCTGGGGACTTGTAGTCAAAATAAAATTATTTCTCCTGGGAACCAAGGACATTCTCACCAGGTGCTGGGGAGGCGTGGACTGGAACCAACTGGGGTTGGGCCTGTGACGGGATTGGAATATGTGATGGACATGTGGAAGTGGAGGAAAGACCTTTGGCTCTTAATTTGGGTGGGGAAAATTGTGGGACCTTCAGAGTCAGGTTTGCACTAGATGTGCCAGTATGACATGCCAAATAAATCTGTCTTTGAGGAACACCTAGGCCTCAGAGGTTTGATTGCCTTGGGTTTGTTACTTGGAACCTTGGCACTGGCTGTGCAATTGCCTGTGCATAAAAAGGGATGGAGTGTTGATCACTCATCCGTGCTCACCATCCTGAAGCCAATAAACCATGGCATAAATGTTCTTCCTCCCACATAGCCTTCAGCAGCTCCTGTAACTGAAGACAATCTAGGAAGCCGTTTATAAGACAAGCACGGAAAATCCCTCGAATGCATCCTATTTTGTAAATTGTGGTTAAAGTGTCATAAATAGCGTGGAGCTCATTGCAGGATCTCCACGGCCAATGTTTTCCTCTCACTTTCTTTTTGCGGCCCTGCAAGGACAAAACTCCCCATCAATATAAACACAATTGTATTGTGTCATTGGCCTGGGATGCATTGAAAAATGGATGACACCAGATTGAAAAAGAAATGAGGTGTTGTAAGACGGCGAATGTTGACAGACAAGAGCAGCATAAAATGATGCTATGGCAGAGATGCAGGATGAAACAATGTTGCATCTAGGTTCTGACTTTTAAATGGGAGTGAGTTACTTCTCATATTCCATCTAATACAGGTAGTTCCCAACTTACAACAGTTCATTTAGTGACCATTCAAAATTACAACATCACTGAAAAAAGTAACTTATGACCAGTGGATTCAATTTTTTTTAACTACCGGTTCTGTGGGCGTGGCTTGGTGGGTGTGGCATGGCTTGGTGGGTGTGGCAGGGGAAGGAAACTGCAAAATCCCCATTTCCTCCCCACCTCACTAACCTGCTTTCCAGCTCTGTTCTCCTGTGCAGGGCAACAAAAGAAGACCCAGCCGATCAGTTGGGACTCAGGAAGTAGAGAATAGATGGGAGCGGGGCCAGTCAGAGGCGGTATTTGCTGGTTCTATGAACTACTCAAAATTTCCACTACCAGTTCTCCTGTTGAATACCACCTCTGCTTATGACCATTTTCCACACTTAGGAATGTTAAAGCAGCCCCATGGCCACATGATCAGAATTTGGATGCTTGGCATGTATTTATGACGGTTGTAGTATCCCAGAGTCATTGTAAAATCTTTTTGCAACCTTCTGCACAGCAATGTCAGTGGGAAAGCCAGATTTGCTTCACAGTCATACTACTGGCTTAACAACTGCAGTGATTCACTGAACAACTGTGGCAAGAAAGGTCATACAATGGAGAAAAATTCACTTTACAAATGTGAACATAAATTTTGGGCCCAGTTGTGGTTGTAAGTTAAGGACGACCTGTACACTTTGCAAAATTTGCAACCCTAAAGAGGAAATTGTGTGATTAAAATACTACAGTCACACACGATGGGGCGCGGAATGTTTAAATGAGGGAACACAACATAGACTCAACTTAGCAGCTTTTAATTCCTGTTTAAAATCACAACAAAATGAGGTTTGAAAGCCAAAGTCGAAAGCTGGCGATCATCTCTTTGAGCAAAGAATGCAGAAATGTTCTGATAATTTTTTTTTAAAAAAAGATAACATCTAAGATAATGTTATCCACATACGATCTGGATTAACATGTCCAAGCCTTAAGGAAAATAATTTTCCATATTCAGAAGAAAGAAAAGTTTGCAAATACGCCGTGCTCAGAACATGTATTTCTTTATATACCTGCTCAATTTCAGGTGGATGATCTCAACAGTTTTTTTCTTTTTTCTTTAACGTGCAGGAAAAAAATCGCAACTATTATTCCAAAACCATTTTTCTAGATTTCCGACAGATTTATATTCTGGGTGTTTCTGGATATAGTCACAAGCCAGGCAGAAGTGTGATTTCCAGAAATGAGGACGGTAGACCGAAAAATCCTTCTTCCACTCAAAGTAACTTAGATATAGCGTGTCATTTTGGTCGAGCATCAGAAGGTATTCCGAGAGATTCCTAGGTGACTTGAAATCATCCACGTGGATGAAAGACTGAGGTAGAACGTAATCCTCGTAATTTTCTCTAGGAGGTCCCAGAACCACCGGCACAGATCCAGCCAAAAACGTGAAGTAAATTTTCTCCGTAATATAATCTTTAAAGATAGAATTTTCAAAGGCCAAATAAAACTTGCATGAGGAAATGGTGGGCACGAATTCCTTCCTGCTCAGATGGCGTCCAAACAATTTCCCATAAGTATGAATTTTAATATATTTCTTTAATTCCTTGTAATATCTAATTCTCTCCTGGGGATACCGGTTGCTGACTATCCAACATACGAGTTTGTCTTTCGGGGGCACTACTGCCCGAGAGACGTTTGGTTTAAAGGTGAGCAAGCCGTAAGGTACGTGAATATCGGCATCCCGGCGGTAATTGAGGGTTAGGTTGAAGATGTGGTTCAATCCACGCTTGGGGGGCGAGTGGCTGGGCGACTCCATGTTCATCCAGATCCACTTCTGAAATAAAGGCCTGGGCTTCTGAGGGAGGTTCCTGAGATTCCACCAAATGTCTCGGTGGTGAAAGATGACTGCGTGGGACCGACTGTATATGCTCCGATCCATGGTGATGTAGCAGTTGGAGATGTTCATATCCAGACAATCTGATGGGTTGACTCTCGTCCCAAAAGGGCTCAGCCAGACCAGTATGAGGGTGACGTTGCTTTGGTTATTATAGAGTTCATTCTGACTGAAGACCATGTCTTGGTTTGATGTAGAATCATTCTTGCTTAGTTTGAGGTAAAACCAAAGCTGGGTGGGTTTGATGTAGACCAGCAGACAGGCCCCAAAACAGATCAGCAATAAAGCCAAGCTGGACCAGAAAACTTTGGATGGTATGCCCATGGTGCAACCTGAACCCCAAAATCACCTCAGAGTGCTTCACTAATCCTGAAAGGATGACCCAGGGCTGGATGGAGAAGGATGACCAACCACCTTGGGCAGCTAGTAGATGTCCAGCTGTTTTTGTTCCACCAGGAACAGCAGGAAGAAAAAGGGGCGGAGCCACAGAGGCAGGGGGCCCGCCCTTTCCTGTTGAACTCTTCCTGCAAAGGAAGGCCACACCCCTTCCTGACTGGAATTAGTCAGGCCATTGAGAAGGCCTCTTGGCAACGTGGAGGCCTGCAGTTTAAAAATCCAGAAAAAAATATGCATTCCTACAAATATTCATACCTACATACGATATTATTTGACCTATTTGCCTTTAGTCCACTGGTGGCTCCCTAGGTCTATATGGAATCACAAGAGGACCTGAGGCAAACAGGTCAACCTTTAAAAAAAACAACAACGAATAAATTAGACAAATTTATCGATGGGCTCAGTCCTCTCTCTGCCCCAAAGCCCGGATCTGCAGCACCATTGACTTTTCACATTGCCTATAGCAGAGTTTTTCAATCTTAGTAGCTTGAAGAGGTGTGGACTTCATAGCTGATGGACTTCATAGTATTCATAGCTGGCTGGGGAATTCTGGGAGTTGAAATCCATGCATCTTCAAACTGCCAAGGGCTGAGAAATACTTGGCCTAAGGGTAGCAGTTTACAAATTGGGTGTTTAGATGGGAGTTACTGACTGCACTGCAAGAAGGCTTGGACAGGGTAAAATGACTGGGGCTTGGGTTCTTCTAGGGCGGGCAAATGGCTGGGGAAGGAGCTGGGGGCAAGGTGGAGGAAAAGGAGGGAAGGAGAGAAGACATCCAGGAAGAAAGAGTTTCAAAGCAAGGCAGATTTCTGAAAATGCATGGGGATAGTATGTGTGTGTGTGTGTGTGTGTGTGTGTGTGTGTGTGTGTGTGTGTGTGTGTACAATGTGAGTAACAACATACACAGCACAATCACGTAGCTGGCATGGTGTATAGAAACATCTGCCTGGTGTACAATCTAGAGTCCCTCCCAAATCAAGATGGGAGGCTCTATAGAAGATGATAGAAAATAAAAAGGCTAAGTAAGATCTAGTGGGACTTCCAGGTCCAGGCAGATGGGTGGGTATCGCCCAACATAATGAAACATTGTGGTAGCACACGAGGACCAGCGGTGGTGATAGATGTAGCGGTATCAAGTGACAGCAACATCAGGAAGATGGAGGAGGACCAGGGTCTGAGGAGGATCTGGAGAAGATGTGGACAGCCAAGACCAAAGTGGTCCCAGAGATGGTAGGATACTTAGAGCTGTGACCTCCTCAGCTGGGTGAGGGGATCCAATAGATCCCAGGAACGACCTCAGTTATCTGAAATGGAGGAAGTCAGATATCTTCCATGGAAGTGAAAAGGGAAGTTATATATAAGGCCTGCAATCAATCATTCAAGATAGACAGATAGAGATAGATAGATAGATAGATAGATAGATAGATAGATAGATAGATAGATAGATAGATAGATAGATAGATAGATAGATTGATTAGCCTCTAGGCCATATCAACGTACAGGTTCAAACACATTTTACCAATAAAATGGTAAACAAACAATTTAAAATGAGAGTAGGGTAAAATACAATATATAGAATAAAATACAATAATTGAATACATAAACATCCGAAATAGAATAAAATGACATAACATTATATATACATATATATTTTAATCACCTCTGCAATCTATCCCAATCAGGCCCACATATGCCAATCTCAGTCGGACCATTTAGTCAGAAATTGTGCTGTATTAAATGTCGTTTTCAGATTCTGGCCACACATGAGATATGTTTTAATACGGGCCTCCCACTGGGCCATACATTTAATATGTGAATCAAGGTACTTATTTCTCACCCCCTTATATAAACAGCAGTCGAATAATATACGAGTCAGATCTTCTACCTCTTCAACTCCAAAGATACATGTACATTCATTGTATGGGATAAAAAGGAATTTCCCAAATCTAACCAAATACAAAACGGATGAAGATTGCTCTCTGGGCAAATGTTGGACACATTTCTTCATGAAGTTTTCAATTTCCAGGTTCCCAAAAAACAAAGATAAGGTTGCATTTGTAATTATAGAATACAGAATTACAGAGTTGGAAGGGACCTTATAGGCCATTTAGTCCAGAAACTAGACTCCATAATCTCTTCTTAAAACCCTCCAGTGGTGGAGCACCCACAACTTCCAGAGACAAGCTGTTCCACTAATTAAATTTTTCTGTCAGGAAATTTCCCCTTAACTCGAAGTTAGATCTCTCTTTAATGATCTTCCACCCATTACGTCTTGTCCTGCCCTCAGGTGCTTTGGAGAGTATTTATAATAACTAGCTCGATAACCATGCTTCGCTATGAAAGTATGTTGTCTAGCTTAGTTTTTGAGGAGGAAAATAAGGGGAATACATTCTGCCTACCAGCATCCATCGGTATTCATCTGGCTAGTGTCCTGTCATTGTGTGAGAGAGTTGAGGGCTGTTTGGAAACTGAAACAGTATTTGCTGTGTGAGCAAGGAGACAGCAAAGAGCCTGGGCACGGCTTAACTCAACTGTTCTGTACGAAAGCTGCTTGATGTTGTGAAACTAAAACTGAAACTGAAACTCCTCTCCTCTGCTTGTGTTTTGCATTTGGAACAGATTTCTTTTCAGGTGGGGAGGGGGAGTAGAACTCCTTAGCATCAGAGCGTGTTAATTACTGTATAAGAAATACTAATGCTCTGATAGTCATTTCAAAAAACCCTTTCTTAGTGAGCACCTAGAAGCCAAGAGGAACATACGTGCCAAATTTCAAGTTTATAGGCTTTACGGTTCTTGAGATGTTGTGATGATGAGTGAGTGGTCCTTCGCTTTTACATATATAGATTGTTTAGCAGAGACTGTCTATGTGCACTAAGCAGAGGGGGAAAATTCAAACCTGATTTATTATCACTCCATGTTGGTGCTTCCCTCTTGAGCATCCATGCTGGTTTCTTTGGCGCATTGGGGGGAAAAGCTTTCTTAAAATTACTCTTGCCTTTAGAAAAAAAAAAGAAAAGAAATCAAAGCATTTTTTAAAAAGTTCATTTCAAATAAAAAAGTAGGAATAGACCTCGGCTGATGACCACAACTGGCCCCCAAAATTATGTTGCTAAGCAAAACATTTGTTAAGTGAGTTTTGCCCCATTGTACGACATTCTTGCCACAATTCTTAAGAAAATCACTGCAGTTGTTAAGTTAGTAACCTGGTTGTTAAGTCAATCTGGGCTTCCCATTGACTTTGCTTCTCAGAAGGCCACAAAAGGGAATCACGTGACCCTGGGACACTGCAACCGTCATAAATATGAGCCAGTTGTCAAGCCTCTGAATTATGATCACGTGGGGATACTGTAATGCTCGTAAGTGTGAAAAACAATCATACGTCACTTTTTTTCAGTACTGTTGCAATTTTGAACGGTCGTTAAATGAATAAATATAACTTGGCGACTGCCTATACCAGTGATGGCTAACCTTTTCAGCTTGGTGTGTTGAAAATCAGGAAAAAGTGTAGCCTTCCTCGAGTCGTGTGTCACTTCAAGAAATATCAATAATTTGGTTTATGACGGACTGGGCTGGGGTGATCACACAGGGCTGTGAAACTCGTCTCCCTGGTCTCAGGACTGCAGGTGCAGGATGTGGGGATCGGAAGGCCACCTTACAGGGCTGTGAACCTCATGGATCTCCTTTCCTCCTGTAGCGTTCCTGAGGTAATGAAACTGACAAACCTCAGTTTATGGCGGTTAAAACTGGTTCTCTGCTGCAAAGATCTTGCGGCAGCGGTGACACCACGCCTCCACGCAACAAGCAGGGAGCAGGGATTGGAGCAGAGCACAGGCAGCTCTCTAAATGTGCAGGTTTTCCATATAATATACCAAAACCTCTTATTCAATTTCTCTTTACTTCTCTTTACTCTTATTCAATATCATTATTATTATTTCATCTGTTTCTTTCTGACTTAGTTACCATTATTCTCATTCTATATTTCTACAAGTTTTTACCAATTCTCCCCCAAAAAAGACATATACACACAACACACAAAACATAAAAAAAATATCTTTTTGGAAAGTAACTTGGACCCAGGTGTCTCTCTCTTCATGGACTTCAATTATATTCATGCTCATCTTACATATCATTACTTATTTTATTTACCATTCTAAGCCTTCTATATTAACTTCTCCACATATTTCACACTTCTTAATTCTACCTTAATTAATCATCTTAGTTTGAATCATTATATTTGTATCTTTTGTCCATTTTTTATCATCCCTTTGTCTCATCCCTTATAAAAAAAAAAGAAAATCAGTTTCTCCTGAAATCATTAATCAGAGTATGATGCCTTTCTATCTCCCCCCTAAGTTAATCAAATTAATCTTTAAAATAATATCTAATACCCAATCAGATTTTGCTTGGTACATTCTATCTAACTAATACATCCAACACAATTAAATGCATAATTAGAGAATAAATCCAAATATTAAAAAGAAATACTATAATAAAAATTTTATAATAACATCAATACCATAATTTTATTAAACTCTTTAATTAAAACAATATTCTAAACCTCTCCTATTATTAAGTTTTAATACCAATCATTTTTAAACATTTTAACATTTTAATCTCTTATCAACTCTTAAACCATTGCAATACTACCATCTCATCTTATGTACCTTGCAAAATCTTTTTTTAAAAAAAAAAATTATACTTTATCCATTATCCATAAAAAATTCCTTTTTTCCATTCAATTTCAAAACGTTGTAGCTTTTCTCCACCTTTTCCCTTTCTTTCTTTTCCCAACAAACCTTTCTACCCCCCTTCTTCTAGCCTCTGCCTTACCGGCTTCCCTTCTCTGTCGTATTTCTTTTCCCTTTGTTTACACTCATCATATTGGTTTTGCACTTTATTTTTCCCTTTCTTAAATGTTGTTTTAGATCTTAAATCCTTGAATCCTTTAGTTTTCTTCTTTTCTCTTCTTTTCTTTTCTTTCTCTCTTCCTTTTTTCTGGATCAAATTCTGAGATTCATTAAAGATGGCTCCTTCCTTTCTTTCTTGTTCCTCTGCTGTCTTCATCTGTTGTAATTTTTGTTGATAATTAGTAAGCGCCATTTCTAAGAAAAGAAAAGCTTCTTCCACACCATTTCTCAGTTCCTCAACAGAAAGAGCCATTATAAATCTTTTCTTTTCTTTTCTCCTTCTTTCTTCTTACAACAACCAGAATATTCAAAAGAAAATAAAAAAAGATAAAACAGTCCCAAAGTTATCAATCAGTCCAAACAAAGGCAGAGTTCTCACTTTCTCCTTCTGGGGTGATATCAATCAAAGAGAAAGAAAGTCCAAATCTGTTTAAAGTCTTGTTACAATATATTCTAGTCTTCAAATCCTTAAGGCATCTGCTCCAACAAATCTTAGCATACAAATATTTTCTTTTTAATCCTCTCTCTTCCCACTCATCGCTTAAATCCAATTTCCACCTAAAAAAATAGGTTTCTTAATATCCAGTTATTTATTCCGTAGGAAAAGAGGGAAAGCTATCCTTTCAGCACCTTCCAGCAGCCGCTTTTTTTCCTCTTCTGGCAGGTATTATTCAGAAAGTCATACTATTCAGGAATTTTATTAAATATGTCTTAGAGTCCTAGGAGCCAAGAAAACTTTCTCCTCTCAATCACTTTCTCCACTTCCTCCTGCGCATTCTTACCGGCTGCCAGCTTCTTTGTGGCGGCCATTACGGACCGCCGCTGCACCGTCCTGGGAAAAGGGGGTTCTGCCGGCCAGGGAGGGGGTCTGCAGCACCCCAAACCCTTCTCCGGATCCCCCCTACCTTCAGCTGCCCCTGCAGGGCAGCCTAGCTCCGCACCCGGCTGGGTCGGAGCCCCAAAAACGGCTAGCGCGGCAGGGATCGCGCAGCTTCGCAAATCCCTGCCGCTCGCGAAGCCGACAAACCGGAAGTCCCGATATATAGATATATAGATATATAGATATATAGATGTATGGTATTCAGCTTTGCTCGGGTATTTTCCCACGTCACTATAGTTGTGCTTTTAAAGTTGTAGCAACATTTCGGCAGAATCTCATTCGGCAGAATCTCATTCAGCAGAATCTCCCACTACAAAGCCTAGCTAAACACTTAGCAAAACAGCTACAGCCCCATGCTGAAACAGCAGCTTCACATGTACAAAACTCATACCACTTCTTGGAAATGATCAAAGATCTACACGTGGAACAAGAAGATCTGCTTGTAAGTTTCGACGTGGTTTCACTATTCACTCAAGTCCCGATAAAAGAAACTCTTGAAATCATCAAAAATAAATACCAACCAGCTAAACACCTCATGGAACTAGCAGAACACTGCTTAACCAACACATATTTCATATACAAAGGACAAAGATACAAGCAAATTGAAGGAGCCCCTATGGGATCACCACTGTCACCCGTCATTGCAAACCTGTTCATGGAAGAATTTGAATCCAGAATCCTAGCTAGTGCCACCCACAAACCCAAACTATGGTTAAAATACATCGATGACACATTTGTGATTTGGCCCCATGGAAAAGAAAACCTAAACAATTTCCTAACACACCTAAACAGCACACACCCCAAAATCAAGTTCACCATGGAAACGGAAACAAACAAACAATTACCATTCCTAGATGTACTAATCTACAAAAAAAACAGATGGCACACTAGGACACACCATATACCAGAAGAAAACACACACCAACCGCTACCTCAATGCCCAATCCCACCACCACCCAGCACAGATAAACTTCGTGGCCAAAACACTAATTGCCAGAACCAAATGCCTGGTAGACAAGACACACATAAAGACTGAACTATGCACCCTGACTAAAGTACTAACAGCCAATGGTTTCCACAAAAGCAAAATCACTGGCTTGATCCACAAAAACACACTGAGAAATAATGGAGACCTAGAAGATGAACAGACCTATGGAACAGCTGTCCTGCCCTACATAAGAGGTACTACAGACAAAATCAGTAAGATACTACACAGGCATCACATCAAAACTGTCTTCAAAACAGACAGAAAAATAGCAGCCATCCTAAGAAACCCCAAAGATAAAATTGACCTGGAAAACCAAGGCATATATGAAGTCCCCTGTGCATCATGCCCTGCCACATACATTGGACAGACCAATAGAAGAATAAGTACCTGCTTAGATGAACACAAAAATGCAGCAAAAAAGCTGGAACACATTTCTTCACTAGTCCAACACATGAAAGCCACAGGTCATATAGCATTGACTTCAATGGCACCAAAACCCTAGCCACTATAAAAAACCCCAGCCACAGAATTATCAGAGAAGCCATAGAGATTGAAAAAAGACCTGAAAGCATGAATAGAAGAGATGATTCTACCAGACTGTCAATTCTTTGGAAGCCTGCACTCACAAACAAAAAAATCTCCACACCACAAGCCAGGCAAACACCTTGGCACAGACTCCCCCTGATACCTCCAGCTCAAACACACCCCAACCAGGCAACCAGATGAAATCTAGCTTCCTAATAAATGATAGCCGTCTGTTTACTCAGAGCCAAGCCACATTAAAAGCCTCCAATACAGGAAACACAATGTTGCCAGCCAATCAAGACACAAAAAAAGCCACAAAACAAACAGAAGATATTAGAAACACCAATCAAGCAGAACACAGCAAACTCCAAGACCAAGACCAACACTCCCAACCAATCAGGATGAAGAATATATATATATACAGTCAATGAATACTTCTGTTTCAACCATAACAATACACAAGTACACAATAGATACAAACTCAAAGTAAACCGCACCAAACTTGATTGCAGGAAATACAACTTCAGCAACAGAGTGGTTAATGTCTGGAATACTCTACCTGACTCTGTGGTTTCTTCCCCAAACCCCAAAAACTTTAACCTTAGACTATCTACTATTGACTTCACCCCTTTCCTAAGAGGTCTGTAGGGGGCGCGCCAACGTGCCTACTGTCCCTGTCCTATTGTTTCTTTTTATTTTTCTTACATGTATCCATTTCATGTATTCATAAGTATGTTTATACTTATACCTGTTATCTTATAATCGCTTGACAAAATAAATAAAATAAATAAATAATCCCAGATTTATTTATATTGTCATCGGCCTTTTACTTTTTTAAAATTAACATTATTGCTTTTGAAAGGAGATTTCATATAGTGATTAAAAACAATTAAAAGAAAAAGAGAATAAAATGTTTGGGTCTATAAGGAAAAAACATCAAGCATCCCCTATTTTTTCCCCCAACAGCTAAACAAATATTTTGATATGTAGCCCCTTACTTACTGATCACTCATTCAGGGAGTGAATTTATAATAGTGGGAGATTTACGTCCAGTTCTTGAAACTGAGATCATCACAGCATCCTAGTGGTACCATGATTGTAATCTGTGGCCTTCATAGACGGCTCCTGACAAGCAAAAGCCAATGGGAGGAAGCCAGCAGGAAACCGCAAATTGCAATCACGTGACATCACAGCTAACAACCAGGTGGCTAAGGGTGCAGAAGGCACAGAAAGTTGTCAAGCTAGGGATACACAACCTCAGATGTTAGATAAAGAGGTGGCATCAAGTACACACAAACCATTAAACATGAAAAATAAATAAAATAAAACCAATGCCAGGATATAAAAACTAATCTGTTGAGCTGTTGCCAAAACGGATACAAGGATAATAAATTCCAGTTTGATTCATTTTTTTTAATCCCAAAAAACAACATCTGGATAAATGGTGCTTGAAATCTGGGGATTAGGAGATTATTAATGAAATCTGGGGTGTTTAGGGTAGTCCATAATCCCCATTCTGAACCCCTCCAGCACTTTCATTTTTCATTTGCTAGGTTTCTGAAACAGGCCTTGGGAATAAGAAAGCTATAAACTGTTCCCTCCTGTAACCTGGAGACTAATAAATGCAAAGATTCATTTCTTTATTTTTTTTTAATTAAGCTTCATTATCAAATAAAAAACACAGCAAAAAACAAGAGTTAGGCAACTAAGAGAAAGAAAGAAAAAAGTGCAAAAGGAGGAAAATAAAGAGTTGTGACTTCCAACTTTCTTTAGTGCAATTATAGATAGATAGATAGATAGATAGATAGATAGATAGATAGATAGATAGATAGATAGATAGATAGATAGACAGATAGATATAGATATAGATATAGATATAGATATAGATATAGATATAGATATAGATATAGATATAGATATAGATATATAGATATATAGATATATAGATATATAGATATATAGATGTATGGTATTCAGCTTTGCTCGGGTATTTTCCCATGTCACTATAGTTGTGCTTTTAAAGTTGTAGCAACATTTCGGCAGAATCTCATTCGGCAGAATCTCATTCAGCAGAATCTCCCACTACAAAACCTAGCTAAACACTTAGCAAAACAGCTACAGCCCCATGCTGAAACAGCAGCTTCACATGTACAAAACTCATACCACTTCTTGGAAATGATCAAAGATCTACACGTGGAACAAGAAGATCTGCTTGTAAGTTTCGACGTGGTTTCACTATTCACTCAAGTCCCGATAAAAGAAACTCTTGAAATCATCAAAAATAAATACCAACCAGCTAAACACCTCATGGAACTAACAGAACACTGCTTAACCAACACATATTTCATATACAAAGGACAAAGATACAAGCAAATTGAAGGAGCCCCTATGGGATCACCACTGTCACCCGTCATTGCAAACCTGTTCATGGAAGAATTTGAATCCAGAATCCTAGCTAGTGCCACCCACAAACCCAAACTATGGTTAAAATACATCGATTACACATTTGTGATTTGGCCCCATGGAAAAGAAAACCTAAACAATTTCCTAACACACCTAAACAGCACACACCCCAAAATCAAGTTCACCATGGAAACGGAAACAAACAAACAATTACCATTCCTAGATGTACTAATCTACAAAAAAAACAGATGGCACACTAGGACACACCATATACCAGAAGAAAATACACACCAACCGCTACCTCAATGCCCAATCCCACCACCACCCAGCACAGATAAACTTCGTGGCCAAAACACTAATTGCCAGAACCAAACGCCTGGTAGATAAGACACACATAAAGACTGAACTATGCACCCTGACTAAAGTACTAACAGCCAATGGTTTCCACAAAAGCAAAATCACTGGCTTGATCCACAAAAACACACTGAGAAATAATGGAGACCTAGAAGATGAACAGACCTATGGAACAGCTGTCCTGCCCTACATAAGAGGTACTACAGACAAAATCAGTAAGATACTACACAGGCATCACATCAAAACTGTCTTCAAAACAGACAGAAAAATAGCAGCCATCCTAAGAAACCCCAAAGATAAAATTGACCTGGAAAACCAAGGCATATATGAAGTCCCCTGTGCATCATGCCCTGCCACATACATTGGACAGACCAATAGAAGAATAAGTACCTGCTTAGATGAACACAAAAATGCAGCAAAAAAGCTGGAACACATTTCTTCACTAGTCCAACACATGAAAGCCACAGGTCATATAGCATTGACTTCAATGGCACCAAAACCCTAGCCACTATAAAAAACCCCAGCCACAGAATTATCAGAGAAGCCATAGAGATTGAAAAAAGACCTGAAAGCATGAATAGAAGAGATGATTCTACCAGACTGTCAATTCTTTGGAACCCTGCACTCACAAACAAAAAAATCTCCACACCACAAGCCAGGCAAACACCTTGGCACAGACTCCCCCTGATACCTCCAGCTCAAACACACCCCAACCAGGCAACCAGATGAAATCTAGCTTCCTAATAAATGATAGCCGTCTGTTTACTCGGAGCCAAGCCACATTAAAAGCCTCCAATACAGGAAACACAATGTTGCCAGCCAATCAAGACACAAAAAAAGCCACAAAACAAACAGAAGATATTAGAAACACCAATCAAGCAGAACACAGCAAACTCCAAGACCAAGACCAACACTCCCAACCAATCAGGATGAAGAATATATATATATACAGTCAATGAATACTTCAGTTTCAACCATAACAATACACGAGTACACAATAGATACAAACTCAAAGTAAACCGCACCAAACTTGATTGCAGGAAATACAACTTCAGCAACAGAGTGGTTAATGTCTGGAATACTCTACCTGACTCTGTGGTTTCTTCCCCAAACCCCAAAAACTTTAACCTTAGACTATCTACTATTGACTTCACCCCTTTCCTAAGAGGTCTGTAGGGGCGCGCCAACGTGCCTACTGTCCCTGTCCTATTGTTTCTTTTTATTTTTCTTACATGTATCCATTTCATGTATTCATAAGTATGTTTATACTTATACCTGTTATCTTATAATCGCTTGACAAAATAAATAAAATAAATAAATAATCCCAGATTTATTTATATTGTCATCGGCCTTTTACTTTTTTAAAATTAACATTATTGCTTTTGAAAGGAGATTTCATATAGTGATTAAAAACAATTAAAAGAAAAAGAGAATAAAATGTTTGGGTCTATAAGGAAAAAACATCAAGCATCCCTATTTTTCCCCCAACAGCTAAACAAATATTTTGATATGTAGCCCCTTACTTACTGATCACTCATTCAGGGAGTGAATTTATAATAGTGGGAGATTTACGTCCAGTTCTTGAAACTGAGATCATCACAGCATCCTAGTGGTACCATGATTGTAATCTGTGGCCTTCATAGACGGCTCCTGACAAGCAAAAGCCAATGGGAGGAAGCCAGCAGGAAACCGCAAATTGCAATCACGTGACATCACAGCTAACAACCAGGTGGGATTCACTTAACAACCAGAACTAGAGCTGGTGTTACTAAGTGATACTAAGTCAAACTGTACTCAATGAGTAGTCCTTAATAGTACTACATCTACATGGAGGGAAGTAGGCAGTGGAGTACCACAAGGTTCCGTCTTAAGCCCAGTATTCTTCAATATCTTCATAAAGCACTCAGATGAGGGAATAGAAGGGGAACTTACCAAATTTGTGGATGATGCTAAGCTGGTAGGAATAGCCAACATCCTAGATGATAGGCTCAAGATCCAGATGGATCTTGACAGACTAGAACCCTGGGCCGTATCTAACAAAATGAAATTCAATGTAGAGAAAAGGAAAGTCCTACAGTTAGGCAAGAAAAACCAAAAGTACACATATAGACTGGGTGAAACCAGGCTTAATAGCAGTAACTATGAGAGGGATCTTGGAGTCTTAGTTAAATATGAGCCAGCAGTGTGCAGCAGCAGCCAAAAAAGCTAATGCAATCCTAAATTACATTAACAGAGGGATACAATCAAGATCAAGTGAGGTGCTAATATCATTCTATAAAGCCTTAGTAAGACCACACCTAGAATACTGCATCCAGTTTTGGTCACCACATTATAAAAAGATGTTGAGACTCTAGAAAGAGTGCAGAGAAGAGCAAACAGGATGCTTAGGGGACTGGAGGCTAAAACATATGAAGAATGGTTACAGGAACTGGGCATGGCTAGTCTAGTGAAGAGAAGGACCAGAGGAGACATGATAGCAGTGTTCCAATATTTGAGGGGCTGCCACAGAGAGGAAGGGGTCAAGCTATTTTCCAAAGCCCCTGAAGGCCAGAGAAGGAATAATGGATGGAAACTGAACAAGGAGAGATTCAATCTGGAAATAAGGAGAAATTTTCTGACAGTGAGAGCAATCAACCAATAGAACAGAAGTTGCCTTCAGAAGTTGGGGCTTCATCACTGGAAGCTTTCAAGAAAAGACTGGACCATCTCTCAGAAATGGTGTAGGGTCTCTGCTTGGGTGGGAGCCTGGACTAGATGACCTAGAAGGTCCCTTCCAACTCTGTTAATCTGTTAATGTGCTGCCCCACTTAAAAATGCATCACTTAGTGATGGAATTCCAAGGACTGCACATAAAATTAATAAATAAAATTAACAGTAGGCCTGGATTTGCCCTCAGTGCAAACCTGATTTTGCAATTAAATGTGGAAGTGAATTGGCAAGCTGTATCAAAAAGCTTTCTTTATCCACAGTCCAAAGAACCATCACTGGAGATTTTTAAAAAGAAATGGAGAACCATTTGTCTGAAATTGTGTTCTCCTGCTTGAGCAGGGGGTTGGACCAGAAGACCTCCAAGGTCCTTTCCAACTCTGTTATTCTTTTAACGACTGTCCCCTTCTGAAGCTTTGCAGCCCATCTGGAACTTTAGTTGGTGACAGCCAGCTTATCAAAGAAATGAACAAAGGGTTCTGCTACATCAAAATACTCAAGGCTTGTCACATCACTCTCACAGACACCTGTCTGCTTACTCAAAGCTTTCTATTTTTACTCTGATTCTGACCTAGTTTTGCCAAAGCAGATCGTCCTCTTGCAAAGATGGATGAGAATTGGAGAGTCTTGAGTCCTCCTCCATCGCACGCTGGAAAGCCTTGAGGAGATGACACAGGACTTAAGGGGCCCAACCTGAATCCTTTCCTTTCTCTCTAAGACGAAGTTGCCAGTCTCCCGTGCAAGAAAAACCCCTACAATTAACTCTTTTGTTTACTTTATTTATTTAGTTTAGTTTGTCAAGCATGTATGAGAAAACAAGTATACAGTAAGTGTGAACATAACATATAAACATGTAAGTATAAACAGGTATAAGTTTATACATAATAAATAAGTACTGTGATGACCCAGAGTGTAACATAAACATAACAAAATCCAAAACATAAATAAATGTCCTTTAATGCCTCCAGCTTGGCCCCACTATTCAATAATTCTCAGTTGGAGATAAAACTTACTCAAAAATAGTCTTCAAAAGAAAGCAATACAGTCCTAACTTAATGAGCAGATAGAGGTGAAATAAAAAACCAAACAAACTACAATGATGAAATTTCCACAACGGACTAGGATAAATAATTACCAAATTCAAGGAGATAACAAGGCACCAAGATAACTTCAGCCCAAGATAAAACACACTTTGCTTCTGGCAACGCTGTTTTGTAATCGTCTTATATATTGGTCTCCCCAGTTGTAACCAATGAGGGGGATCATGGCTGCTTCCTCTCTCATAAGCCAAGTTGTTGCCTTCTCTGTTCCTCCCTGCATGTCCTAGGATGGAGAGGGGGTGGGCCTGGGTCCTCCTCTGACTGCCCAGCCGGCCTCTGCCCTTCCCCAGCCTCCTCCACAACCTCCGGAGCCACACCTCCACTCCCTGTTGGCTGTTCTTCCTCTCCCTCAGAGGCCGACTCTACCAAGGGCATGACAAGTACAAATAAATGGGAACAGTAGGACAGGGAAGGTAGGCACGCTGAGGCGCTTATGCATGCCCCCTTACAGACCTCTTAGGAATGGAGTGAGGTCCACGGTAGACAGTACGGTAGACAGTTTAAGGAAGTCAAGCAAATATTTAAAGAGTGAAAATGATTTCCCTTATCTAAATGAATTGTTCCCTTTCGGTTTTTTTAAAAGTTTTTTTTTTAAAAAATAACATTTACAGCAAAGAAAATAGATCTTGGGATCTTATTCTGCCTAAAATTCTAAAATAGGGGAATAAGTTTCTAGGGGAAGCTGCTATGGGGCTGAGTGGATGATTGGTTGAAATTTGTAATGTTTTTGATTTGCTCTGTAGTTAGCATAGATTGGTGGCTGGTTGCCACCATATTCATGCCCAAGATTAGTCTACTTTTTCTTCTTCTTTATTTCCTCTCTTTTATCAATTTGAGTGCTGAGACAGAATGTTGTATCTCCTCTCCCTCAAGACCTGAAGCGGTAAAAGAGAAGGAGAAAGAGAAGGAGGAGGGAGAAGGGGAGGGGAGAGGGAAGAGAGGCAGAAGGAGAGGCAGAGGTAGGGTGGGGTAAAGGAGGAGGGGAAGGGGAGTTGGAGGAGAAGGAGGAGGAGGAGGAGAAAGGAGGAGGAAGAGGAGGAGGAAAGAAGGAGAAGAAAGGAGGAATAAAAGAAGAAAGTGAGGAGGAGGGAGAAGGGGTAGGTGGAGAGGAGGGGAGGGAGGAGAAGAAGAGGAAGAAAAAGAAAGAAAGAAAGAAAGAAAGAAAGAAAGAAAGAAAGAAAGAAAGAAAAGAAAGAAAGAAAGAAAGAAAGAAAGAAAGAAAGAAAGAAAAGAGGAGGAGAAGAAGGAAAAGGGGAAGAAGGGGAGGAGGAGGAAAAGAAAGAGGGGAAGAGAAAGGAGAAGTAAAGGTGGAGGGGGGGAGGGAGAGAAGGAAGAAGGAGGGAGAAGGGAGAAGAAGGAGGAGGAGGAGAAGAGGAAGAAAAAGAAAGAAGAAGAAGTGGAAGAGGAAGGAAGAAGGGGAGGAGGAGAAGGAGAAGAAGAAGAACTACTTTGGGCATGCATATGGTGGCAACCTGCCACAAACCCATCTTGTTCCAACCATGGCTTACCAACTAACCCAAGGCAATAGCAAACCTCTTCCATAATATTGGTAAGAAAACAACACAGACCCACCTGTCTGCATTGAACAACATTAGACACAAGAAAGCAAATTTGGTGTAGTATTTAAGATGCTGGGATTGAAATTAGAAGACCATGCAGTCTACCTAAGGTCTTCTCTTAGACACCAAAGGTGGCTGGATGGTTTTGGACCAATCCCTTCATCCTTCCCTCTCCCTCCCCTCTCTCTCCCTCCCTCCCCCTCCTCTCTTTCTCTCTCTCAACCCTACCCACCTTACAGGGTGGTTGTTGGGTGGAAAATAGGAAGTTGGAACTAGCTAGATTGTCTTGATTCAGCCAAAATAAAAGTGGGATTAAAAAAACTAATAAGAAGATGGCCTTTATTTTTAAGCTGCATTAAGTGAACCTGATTATGAACTCCAATAGTGATCTGATGGGGGAAAATTAAGTTGTAAAAGGCAGACTAATTAATTGTCACTGTTGGTTGTTTGCTCTCTTACTGATTTGCCTGAAAAGTTCAAATTTATCTTTCAATTAGGTGTTACTTTTTATTGTTTAGTATTAAACGAGGGTGGGCAGATAATTCCTTGCCAAATGAAGTTTTTATTTACTTCCTGATCGTTCCAGAGTACATTTCATCTTTATATAGCCTTTAATAAGCTTCCTCACACGCACATTCACACAAAACAATCACACCACCCTATACCAGAATCGATTGGTTAGTTGTAAAACACGGAGGGCATGAAAATGGCAGTTTATTTATTTTTCTTCTTGTTTTCTGTTGCTGTGTTTCACAACTCCTCCAATAGTTAACAGCACAAAGGTACATAAAATATATCCAGGGTAAACCAAATTAAGCAATTAATTTTTTTTAAAAAAGAAATCAAATTAAATTAAAACCTTCCCAGCAATGGTAAAAAAAAACACAAAAGCAATTGATAGATTTTACAGATTTTATAGCCCAAAAAGATTCTGTGAGAAATCCAACAAGTCAAAATGGTAAAAGCAGCAACAGTAATGGTAACAAAAACAATTGATATTGATTTTAGTTTTTATAGCCCCAAAAGTTTCTGTGAGAAGTCCAACAAGTTAAAGTGATAAAAGCAACAATAGAAATCTATCCAAATTCTGAAAAAGCAACCCTAATAAGAAATCAACCCCTCCTGATATGGGTAAACCTTAACTAGAATTGAAAGGTTAATAAGTTAAAACTTTATTTCACAATCTTTTAAGAGTCATGAAGGAAGGATATTTAAGAACCTCTGTGTGAAGAGTCACAATGTCTGGAACTGGGGGCTATGATGGAGGAGAAGGAGGAGGAGGAATAATTCCAAAGCTTCATTTCAAAGACAGAGAACAATTAACATCAAAAGTCTTCCAGAATAAGACTACCTGATTTCCAGAAAGTTATAAAAGATAGAGTAAGTCTAGGTTCAAAGAGGACAGTATTCAACAAAGCCAGAGAAAACACATCACCAGCCATCAACAATCCTCACCCTGAAAATTACCCAAAGCATCTTCTGGAATGGGTTGAATCCAGCTGGAGAATAGCAATAGCACTTAGACTTATATACCACTTCACGGTGCTTTACAGCCCTCTCTAAGCCAATTTAACAACTGTGGCAAGTAAACTTGTGAAATGGGGCAAGCTCAGTTAACTTAAGGCTCTACTTACCAACAAAAAAATTGGTCTCAGTGAAGGCAGTAAGTCAGGGACTACAGATAGATAGATAGATAGATAGATAGATAGATAGATAGATAGATAGATAGATAGATAGATAGATAGATAGGTAGGTAGGTAGGTAGGTAGGTAGGTAGGTAGGTAGGTAGGTAGGTAGGTAGGTAGATAGGTGGATAGATGGATGGATGGATGGAGGGATGGAGGGATGGAGGGATGGAGGGATGGAGATAGAGACAGACAAAGATATAGATGGATGGATGGAGAGAGACAGACAAAGATAGAGATGGATGGATAGGGAGAGAGATAGAGAGAGATGGATGGATATAGATGAGATAGGTAGGTAGGTAGATAGATGGATGGAAGGAAGGAGGGATTGAAATAGACAGAGATATAGAGAGATGGGTGGACAGACAGACAGACAAAGATGGATGGATTGAGATAGTGACAGAGATAGAGAGATGGATGGACGGATGGATGGATGGATGGATGGATGGATGGATGGATGGATGGATAGGGAGAAAGATAGATGATAGATGAAAATAGATGATGGATAGATGATGGATAGATAGATGATAGATGAGAGAGAGATGATAGATAGATGATAGATGAAATAGATGATAGATAGATAGATAGATAGATAGATAGATAGATAGATAGATAGATAGATAGATAGATAGATAGATAGACAGAAAAACTAGTACTTCCTAATGGATTTTCTCTCTGTTCCTTTGATGCTGGTTGAGCACCAAGAAAATACAGCACGCACACACACACACACACACAAAGCTATATCACAAAGAGAGATAGAGACAAAGACACGACATAGCTTGCAATTCAACACAAACACACGCACACCACTGCTTGCCATTCAAGTTTGAAATACTACCCATCCGATCTGGTAGCCGTTATCAGAAGTGGGTAAAAAAACCCAGGCTTCTTGTATTTTTAGTACCCACAGGCCAATAACAGGGAAGTTCATCTCCCCTCCCCGTCCTTTATATTTGCCCATCGAGGCAGCCGTTCTGTCCCTGTGAGGGGGCAGGTGAGGAGTGGAGTTGTGAGTGACTACAACCCTCCCCTATGGATTCCCCTCCACTTCCCTCCTCACCAAGTTGCTTGATAAGAAAAAATGCCATTTAAAACCGAATCTGATCCTCTAAAATACGTTAGTTGCTCTCTGAAAGGAGTCCTGGCTTATGATTAATATGGTGAATGGCTGGGGCCTTAATCGAAGCGATGCTTCTCGATGCAGGCCAAAGCGGCCCAAGCGTTTCAGGCAGTAAAAATGAAGGAAGGCTGCGAAAAAGTCATTTCGTCAATGAAACACTCGGCACTCTTTTGCTTTACGCGACGCTACTGCTGGTTTAATGGCTCTCTGGTGGCGTTGTTAATCTGCAGGGAACCGAATTTTATTTTCTAAACAACTAGCCTTAGAAATTATTCTAATTAAACACAACCCTTTCATGTGCATAACATTATTCTGCATAAGTTTTTTTTTCTTTTAAAGTACTCGGCATAATTTACTAATCACAGAAAAAAAACACTTCAGTGATATTGGGGAGTCTAAATACATTCCCTACTAAGATTCTTCTTCTTCTTCTTCTTCTTCTTCTTCTTCTTCTTCTTCTTCTTCTTCTTCTTCTTCTTCTTCTTCTTCTTCTTCTTCTTCTTCTTCTTCTTCTTCCTCCTCCTCCTCCTCCTCCTCCTCCTCCTCCTCCTCCTCCTCCTCCTCCTCCTCCTCCTCCTCCTCCTCCTCCTCCTCCTCCTCTTCTTCTTCCTCCTCCTCCTCCTCTTTCTCTTCTTCTTCTTCTTCTTCTTCTTCTTCTTCTTCTTCTTCTTCTTCTTCTTCTTCTTCTTCTTCTTCTTCTTCTTCTTCCTCTTCCTCCTCCTCCTCCTCCTCCTCCTCCTCCTCCTCCTCCTCCTCCTCCTCTTCTTCCTTCCTCCTCCTCCTCCTCCTCCTCTTTCTTTCTTCTTCTTCTTCTTCTTCTTCTTCTTCTTCTTCTTCTTCTTCTTCTTCTTCTATCAGTCAATCAATCAATCAATCAATCAATCAATCAATCAATCAATCAATGTGGGTGAAAACCATTTACAGAGAGAAAATGTTGAATTTTGAACTGTTTTTTTGCAGAACTGCATGCTCAACATCTGATCAGTTACAATCCTTCTCTTCTGAAATAAAATAATGTATAACAACAACAACAACAACAACAACAACAACAACAACTATTATTATTATTATTATTATTATTATTATTATTATTATTATTATTATTATTATTATTATTATTATTATTATTATTATTATTCCTCCTTCTCTTTCTCCTCCTCCTTTTCCTCCTCCTCCTCCTCCTATTCCCAACTCAGGAAGCAGTTAAGGGACCTGTTTACTATTTGTCCCCTCTCCCAAATTTCATGTTTGAGTTTTTAGTCAGATATAGCTTGTCATTAATTACTTCATGCTCATGGTGCAGAGGTTTGTCACAGGTCTCAATTGGACTCAAAAGAACCCTGAAAATCTTCACTTAGACATGCCCCATAACCATTTTCTGGTTAATTACCGGAAGGTAAAGATAATTGCATTTGCCCCAATGTGTAAGGGGACATATCTAAAGGTAATATAACTGAGCATATCTGTTTGGGAGGGGTTAATTGCTTTGGGCAGGACAAAGGCCTTGAGGTTCAGAATTGACAGCATAGGAAAAATACAGCAGATTCTCACATTCTTTGTTTGAAAGCATGGTGATGGGCTAGCTGCTCTTTGACTGTTTGAGATTATGATAACAGAATAAAAGAGTTGGAACGGACCTTGGAGGTCTTCTAGTCCAACCCCATGCTCAGGCAGGAAACCCTGTACCACTTCAGACAAATGGTTATCCAATCTCTTCTTTAAAACTTCCAGTGTTGGAGTATTTACAACTTCTGGAGGCAAGCTGCTCCACTGATTAATTGTTCTAACTGTCAGGAAATTTCTCCTTAGTTTTCCTTGATTAGTTTCCACCCATTGCTTCTTGTCCTGCCCTCAAGGGCTTTGGAGAATAGCTTGACTCCCTCTTCTTTGTGGCAGCCCCTGAGATATGGGAACCCTGCTCTCGTGTCACCTCTACTCCTTTTCATTAAACTAGATGTCAACCCTAAAGCGAACCTGGCTGAGTCCATCTTTGAGGTTACTGTTAGGAATCTTTTCCACCAATTAGTTGGGTTGGCAATATATAAACCAACAATGTAGGTTTGTAGCTTTAAGACAAAATCACTGTATTGATTTACGGATGGAAAACCGGACCCACCGGCAAAAGGACCGAGGAAACTACCCAAAGCCCACGCCATCTTATGAAAAGGCCTAGCCACCGAAAGCTCACCGAGCTTAAAAAAAGGCGGGCCGCAACCAGGTCTTTGGAGTGTCCACGGACGGTTCGGTCCGCGGACGGGGGGGTTGGGGACCCCTGATTTATACTATATTCCGATTGATTGATTATATTGCAAATTACCATAAGAGGGAGCTAGAGATCATAGCTTACTCTCTCTGACATTCTGTCTCTCTGACATTCTGTTGCTATCTAAAGTTATCTGTTGTATTATACTTTGATATCTTTGTTTACTGTAAATGACAAAGGCAACCGGTAAGAAGATTTTGTAATTGGATATTCTTTGGACTGTTAAACGTATATGACCTGGACCTTTTATTAGACTGTGCTATTTCTTAAAGTAAACTTTAACTCAGTTTAGTGTATCTGTGTGTGGCTGAATAATTATTCACAACTACTCTCATAAACGTTTGCATGTGCATATCCTTGTTACTCAAAGGTTATTCTGAACATATCATAACAGTTACCATAAGAAGAAGAAGGAGCAGGGAGGAGAAAAATAGATAGCTGGCAGTTTGTAGTCAAAATAAAAAGTTTTTCCCGTGGGAACCAAGGACATTCCAACAGGTGGCTGGGGAGAGGAGGAATGGCATAACCAAGCAACCAGCCAGCACCTCCATTGGACAATATGACCAGTGGTGGGATTCAATTTTTTTTACTACCAGTTCTGTGGACGTGGCTTGGCGGGCATGGCAGGGGAAGAATACAGTAAAATCTCCAGTCAGAGGTGGTATTTTCCGGTTCTCCGAACTCAAAATTTCTGCTACTGGTTCTCCAGAACTTGTCAGAACCCGTGGAATACCACCTCTGAATGATGACTTGGGGGAAGGGAAAACTTTTACTTTTTAATCTGGTGAACTTTCAGAGTCGGTTTTCACCAGTTGTGTCAATATGATGTATCCAATAAATCAGTGGTGGTATTCCAATTTTTTTTACTACTGGTTCTGTGGGCATGGCTTGGTGGGTGTGACAGGGGACGGATACTGCAAAATCTCAATTTTCACCCCACTCCTGGGGGAAGGACACTGAAAAATCCCATTTCCTCTCCACCCCACTAACCTGCTTTCCAGCTCTGTTCTTCTGTGCAGGGCAACAAAAGAAGACCCAGCCGATCAGCTGGGACTCGGGAGGCAGAGAATACTTGGGGGTGGGGCCAGTCAGAGGGTGGTATTTGCCGGTTCTACGAACTACTCAAAATTTCCGCTACTGGTTCTCCAGAACCTGTCAGAACTGGCTGAATACCACCTCTGCAATAAATCGTTCTTTGAGGATTCTGCCTGCCTCAGAGTGTCATGCCCCTGGTGGAGACTGACTCTGAGGGAGTGGAGGAACAGCCAACAGGGAGTGTGGCTCGGAGGTTGTGGAGGAGGCTGGGGAAGGGCAGAGGCTGGCTGAGCAGTCAGAGGAGGACCCAGGCCATACCCTCTCCATCCTAGGGCATGCAGGGAGGAGAGGATAAGGGAGAGACATGGTCTACTCAGGAGGAGAGGGCCTTGATCCTCTTCATGGGCTGCAGCTGTGACAACTAAATAAGAGGTCGGGCATGCATACGGGCGAATGCTGGAAACAAAGCATGAAAATATCTCTAGTTTATGGTTCCTCTCTGAGTTTGGCATTCTTCCCAGTGTGTGTTATCTGTGGACATCCTCCAGCCCTTATCTTGCCTGGTTTGTATTGCTTTTTTCCTTCTTCTTGTAACTGTTTGTGTGGGAGTTTTTTGTCTTCCATCAAAAATATTCAGAGCTTGGAAGCAAAGTGAAGGAATAAAAGGGGCTTCACCTGTTTTCTGTGACTGTGTTTGTTTTGTATCCTACCCTGGATCATCACACAGAGTTCTGCTTTCTATAGGTGCATTACTTAGAACATTGACACTAGACATACCTAATTCCTGTGACAATTCTTCATATGTTTTAGCCTCTCTTCCCTGATCATCTTTGTTGCTTTTCTTGCACTCTTTCTAGAATCTCAGCATATTTTTTTTTGACATTGTGGCGACCAAAACTGGATGCAGTATTCCAAATGTGCGGGCTGAGGTCCCATACAGTGCTCAGTTGAGACCTGACTCACTCCAGGCATTCCCGTTTAGAAACAGTGTAATGCAATTTTGAGAGGACTTTATTTCAGATTCCCAAGTTTGGTCAATTTGGAAACTCATGTACATCTGGCCGTTTTTCATGCTGGCTTGGGAATTCTGGGAGACTGGACAGCCATGTGTCTGGAATGCTATAGGGCAGTGATGGCGAACCTTTTTGGCACCAAGTGTCCAAACTGGAACGTGCGTACATGCATATACATGTGTGCATACTGGAGTGCTGGAAAACCGAAAACCAGCTGGCCGGTGCCGGAAAACGGCCCGAAAATCAGCCAAAAAACAGGTCGTTTTTCGGGCCTTTTCCAGGCCATTTTGGGGAGCATTTTCAGACCTTTTTCTGGGCTGTTTTCAGAACATTTTCAGGTCAAGAGGGGCACACGTGACCAGTTTTGGTCATTTGGGGGCCATTTTCAGGGCATTTTTCAAGCCGTTTCTGGCCTGAAAAATGGCCTGTTTTTTGGTCAATTTTCAGGCCATTTTCCAGTACTCTAGTGCCTACAAATACCAGCTGGCCAGTGTGCCAGTAACCAGAAGAGCAGCTGATAACAGTACGCCGCCCATTGAGAGGGCTTTGCGTGCCACCTCTGGCACGCATGCCATAGGTTCGCCATCACGGCTATAGGGTTTCCTGCTTGTGCAGGGGGTTGGACTAAAAGTCCTCCATGGTTTCTTCCAACCTTGTTATTTTTCTCTGTTCTGTTTTTTTTTTTTCTCCATCGTCCGTAAACTTGAGTTCCGTGTGTTTGTGTGTGTGTGTGTGTGTGTGTGTTTATTGGCTTGAATTCCATAAAAAATATCAAGGAGTATCTCTCATTTATTTATTGATCCTGCCACTGGGCTTCTTCTGTAGAAGGCTGATTATAACCTACTGAATAACAGAAACGATGTTGTAAAAATAATGATGTAGCCTTGAGAATCTCCTTCCTCGTTAGTCGCAGCAGCCTCCTTTCCTCCAACCTTCATTTTTGTGTCCTTGGTTCTTTCATCACACAGATGCCAGTTTCTCCCACACCCTTCTTGCTTTCAGGTCTTACACTGCAAGAGGCTCCGGTGGTTAGTCAATATTCTGCGTGATAGAAAGAAGTCGAGTTGTTTGAGGTAGAGTCTCTGGAAAAGAGTCTAATGCTAGAAAAGGTGGAAGGAAAAAGAAGGACAGGATGACAGGAGTACAGGATAGGGATAAAATGACAGGGTTGATGGGTAAGTTTTTGGGAAAACCTGAAAGAGCAGGTTAGGGATAAAACATCAAGGGAAAAAATCTTATGTGGTCATTAGAAGTGAAAATGACTTGATGCCATATAATCAGTCAATCAATCAATCAATGTGGATGGAAATAATCAATCAATTAATTGATCGATGTGAGTGAAAAACATTTAGAGAGAAGCGAATGTTAAATTTAGATCTGTTTTTTAGAGAACAGTATGCTCAACATCTGATCAGTTATAACCCTTCTCCTCTTCAAAATTTTATAATAATAATAGTAATAGTAATAATAATGATAATAATAATAGTTATTATTATTATTTCTCCTCCTCCTTCTTCTCCTTCTTCTTCTCCTCCTCCTCTCTTCCTCCTTCTCCTCCTCCTCCTCCCCTTCTTCTTCATTGCTTTAATATAGATTAAACCATCAAAATTAATCAAGGTGAAATATTGATATTCAAATATACTACCTGGTAGTAGGAGAGTTTGAACTGGTGCATTGTTGGGAAGTTTGATGGATTTCAGAGATTGGCTCTGAATGTATCAACCATTTAGCAAATGAACATTTTGTGCATAAATTGGGGAGCATTAAAAGTGGCCGCATTGCTGTCTAATCCATGGCTGCAGCTGATGCATAGAAGCCCAGCTAAAGTACTATATTCTAGAAGCCAGAAGAAGTAATTACTTTTTCAGTCCACTAATATTATTATGTGTGCAGTGCAATTCCTTAATGAGTGATGTGGAACCCAGATTAAAGATTATGCATAGCTCTGTTCTTCCTAATGTCCCCCTATGTTCCTCAGATCTCTCATTCGCTTCTTCTGTGCACTAAAAATGCATTATCAAATCTTTTCAGAATTAATAGTATTAGACCGGATTTAGATAAGGTCATCCTTGAAGTAGAGTCATTAAAATGAGCAGAATTCAATTTTAATCATAACCCCAGCATTTATTTGGATAGTGTGAATCATTACTCAAATCTGGACAAATAGTTATGGAAAGTTAGCATATCAAGGCCTAAATGCAGGACAATGAAAAACACACACACACACACACACACACACACACACACACACACACACACACACACACAATATATATATATATATATATATATATATATATATATATATATATATATATATATATATATATATATATATGTTATATATATATATATATATATATATCTGCATAACAACTAATGACGGCAAACAAGCACACCTCATTATACATAAACTTAAGAAAACAATATATATATATATATATATATATATATATATATATATATATATATATATATATATATATATATATATATATATATATATTGAGTAAGCTCCTATTATATCCTATATCATCTACCCAGTATAATCATTGACCAGGGATTAAGAGGATTAACACTCAGCACAAGTAGGAGGCAGCAATTTGACATACATATAACAGGATAACAAAATTGGGAAGGGACCTTGGAGGTCTTCTAGTCCAGGAGTTGCCAACCTTTTGGACCTCAGGGACCATCAAACTCATAATTTTAAATCCCACAGACCAGAGACCCTGGGAAAATGCCAAAAAAAGTCTGCAGAAAAATTCCTCACCTCGTTTTCCTACTGATTGATCATTCTTCATTTGGGATTGCAGGATACCGTCTCCAGCTCTGTTCTCAGGGGGAGAAGGAGAGAGAGAGAGACTTTTGGCTTCATACAAGGAAAGCAGCAGAAGTCTTTCTTTCTCTCCCCCAAATTCCGCCAGAAATGAGTCTTTGTGAGACTTTTCGCACTGGCGCAGCCTCTTGGAGCAGGATGCCTTGCAGGGTCCCAAAGACTCATTTCTGGCAGAGTTTGGGGGAGAGAAAGAAAGACTTTTGCTGTTTTCCTTGTGTGCAGCCAAAAGCAGAAGAAGAAAGAAGTGGAAAGAAGCAGCACGGTGGCCAGGCGAGGCATGTGGGGTGAGTAGGGCAAGTTCCCCCTCTCCATCCTTTCCCTCCTCCCCTCACTAACCTCGTGTTTTTTGCAATGCAAGTGACGCAAGCCTTGTGTTCCCACAGGCCATTTGGGTGGCGCAGCCTTGTGTTCCCATGTAGCCTGGATTAATTGCTTTGGCGTGGGGTGCTTTGGGGTGACATTTCTCTGCAGACCACCAAATTTTTCTTGTGGACCACCAGTGGTCCTGGGCCCACTGGTTGGCGACCACTGTTCTACTCCAACCCCCTGCTCAAACAGGAAACATGAAGCAAAGTAGAAGAATCCCAAGAAATATCTGTGTTTCAAATGAAGATCCATAGGTAAACAGAAGAATCTTAGAATCATGGAATATAATAATTGGATTCATGGGACTTTAGAAATCATCTATCTTTCCAAGAACTGGGTGGTAATAGATTTGGCTATTTTAATAACTTGTGGCGCACAAAAAATGTTCACAATTAAAAAAAAAATCTCTGGAACTAATTTATTATAAATTATGATTCGTGTTTCCTCATATTACTTTAATGGAAAGTTACTATGTACTTCATTGATTACAGAAAGGCCTTTGATTGTGTTTCTCATATTGACTTGTGGATGTAGGAGATGACCAACTTGGGCCTGAGGGAGGTGTCAAGCACATCATCACTTTGAAATCCCTTCGCACTCACAAGAGATCTAAATCCAGCCCTCCTTGTATTCCATGAACTCTAACAAAAATCTAACAAAATGAAATTCAGTGTAGATAAAAGTAAGGTTCTACATGTAGGCAAGAAAAAACAAATGCATAGGTATGGTATAGGTCAGTGATGGCTAACCTTTTCGGCACTGAATGCCCAAAGCATGCACGCACAAATCCCCAAAATGCAATATGTGCACGTCCTCCATGCATGTGCCCCACACCCACATATGCACATGTGTCCCCCGCATATGCATCCCACCCCCTATGCACGAGTGTATATCCTCGTGCATACGTCCCTCCCCCAGGCATGCGTGGCAGAGAGCCAAAGACCAGCTGGCCATCAGGAGGCGTGCACACACATGCATGGCGCAGCTGAGCTTGGGCGATGGCTCACGTGCTCACAGAAAGGGCTCTGTGTGCCACCTCTGGCATGTGTGCCATAGGTTCGCCATCACGGGTATAGGTGGTACCTGGCTCAATAGTAGTGGGAGGGATTTTGGAGTCCTAGTGGACAACCACTTAAATATGATCCAACAGTGTGTGGCGGTAGCCAAAAAAGCCAATGCAATCCTAGGCTGCATTATAGAATCAAGTTCACGTGAAATTCTAGTACTGCTTTACAAACACTTGTAAACACAGCCACACTTGGAATACTGCATTCAGTTTTGATCACTACAATATAAAAAAGGCGTTGAGACTCTGGAAAGAGTACAGAAACGAGCAACAAAGATTATTAGGGGGCTAGAGGTTAAAACGTATGAAAGAATGGTTGGAGGAATTGAGTATGATTAGCCTAGTGAAAAGAAGGACTATGGGAGATATGATAGCAGTGTTCCAGTATTTGAAAGGCTGTCCCAAAGATGTGGGGAGGAGGAGAAACTATTCTCCGAAGCACCAGAAGGCAAGACAAGAACCAATGGATGGAAACTAATCAAGGAGAGATGTAACTTAGAACTAAGGAGAAATTTCCTAACCAGTGGAAGGACTTGCTTTCAGAAGTTGTGGGTGCTCCATCACTGGAGGCTTTCAAAAAGAGACCGGAGAGGCACTTATCTGGAGTGGTATAGGGCCGTGATGGCGAACCTATGGCACGTGTGCCACACAGAGCCATTTGTGCTGGTACATAAGCCACAGGAAAACTTACCTCACTGCGCATGTACTCGCCTCACAACTGATTTTTTTCCCCCGGTTGATTTGAGGCCTTTTTTTGGCCTCGTAGAGGCTTGGAAAAAGCCTCTGCAAGACTTTTCAGGCTGAATTATAGGCCCGTTTTGTCACTTCCTGTAGTAGTTGTTAACTTAGTAACATGGTTGTTAAGTGAATCTGGCTTCCCCATTGACGTTGCTCATCAAAAGGTTGCAGAAGGGGATTGCGTGACTCCAGGACATTGCAACAGTCATAAGTACATGCCAGTTGCCAAGCTCTGACTTGCTCTGCAACTGTTTTTGACCTGCTTTATGGTTCATATAGTTGAGGACAGTTGATGAGAAATAGTACTGTAATTGACAGGGCAGGAGAAGGAATTTCAGACTTGAAAGCACGGCAAAACTCACACAGTTGGGAAGATGCCAAGAACACAGATAAGCCACGACGAGACCAGATAAACTCACATTTTTCTCCCAATAGTTTGCTGTGCGCAGCTTCCTTTTTTAAACACTTTGTTCCCAGCTGTAGCTAATGAAGGGGATCAGGGCCCTTTCCTTCCCTGTAAGCCATGCAACCCATGTTGCTCCCCTTCTCTGTTCCTCCCTGCATGCCTTAGGATGAAGAGGGAGTGGGCCTGGTCTTCCTCTGAATTCCCTCTTCCTTGTTCTACCTCTCTCCTGCTCTGCCCAGCTGGACTTTGCCTTTCCCCAGTTTCTTCCACAGCCAACAAAGCCACACTCCCACTCCCTGTCAGCTGTCTGGCCTCCCTCTCCAAATCCGATTCCGACAGGGGCATGACACTTAATAAACGAAAGACCAACTTATCAATTGCAGCGATTTGCTTAACATCCATGGCAAGAACGCTTGTACCATAAGGCAAAACTCACTTAATAAATGTGTCACTTAGCGATGGAAATGGGGGGTTCAATTGGGATCGTAAGGCAAGGACTACCTATATACAGATTGTTAATCTTAGCAAACACAGTCATAAGTTTTAATGCCTTTTCATTTTATGTATGCCATTTCCTGTGGATGTTTATTGATTTACAGGCCAAGGAGATTTCAGCTAGAAATAGCTGGACAAAACACAGCATTAAACAGGTAACATTAAAATCAGATCAGAAGTAAAAATAGCAAGAGAATAACACAGGTGGTCCTCTACTTATGACCACAATTGAGCCCAAACTTTCTGTTCTTAAATGAGAATTTGTTAAGTGGAGTTTGCCCCATTTTACGACCTTCCTTGCCACCGTTGTTAAGTGAATCACTGCAGTTGATATGTTAGTAATCTGGTTGTTAAGTGAATCTGGCTTTCCCATTAACTGCTTGTCAGAAGGTAACAAAAGGGGATCACACTAACAACGATGCTAAAAAGGTAGTAAAATCAAACACAATTCACTTAATAATCATCTCGTTTAGCAGCAGAAATTCTTATCCCAATTGTGATCATAAGTCAAGGACTACTCATAATAAGTATATGCAAGCCATTGATTTTACTAAAATTATACGCATATTTTCCTCAGAGTAAATCTTGTTGAGAGATATATGTAGCTTTTTCTAATGCAGATTGTGTGTCTCTTAATGTTCAGCCTTGAACACCTATAATATAAATCTAGCAATTTGATTTCTGATAAGATTAAACCACGTCATTTGGTTTGATAGAAAGCTGATGGAACTCTCGTTTTGGTTTTGCCTGGAATTATTTTTTTACAAGAATAAACAGCTGACAGTTTAGCTGACAACAGCGGGGACGAATTGCGCTTCCAACATTCAATGTAGGAAAATATGTATATACAATATATATAAAAGGGCAGGTCAAGAAGGAATATATATCTATTAAGCATTGATTGCTGTAAATTGCTTCAAGATGTCATGTTTTGCATTGGTCAGCACTGCTGAGTGGATGGAGATGGAGACTGCACATACACGTTCATTATTTTTTAAATCAAATTATGAATGAAACACGGCTATATATGCACGGCTAAATTTAAATGTGCAAATCTTATCTAAAATCTTTAATATCCCCCTATTCCACTGGGTTAATGCAGTGGGCTTTTGGCAATTCCTCTAGAGGTATGGGAAACCCTGAAAAACGTTGTCTTAGCTACCCTACTTAATCTGAAGAAAATCTTCCATCAGAATAAAAGAAAGGTGGATCTCTTCCAGGTAATGAGAAGGATCCAGTAAACGGATCACTCAAATTGTCCACCAAAGAAATCTGTAGCAAAAAACTTCCATATCTTTATGCTTTGCCCAACTTCTCATGAACCTTATTGAAAGTTTTATTGTAAGCCTCTCAGAGCTGCCTCGAACTGTGAGATGGGTGGTGTCAGGCCTGTCTCAGCTTGGGCATTTAGGAAAGAAAGACCCTCGACTCCATCTGTAGTGAAAGATATACTTTTACTAAAAGCCAAGTGGTTACAGCATAAGCAAAGTTAGATCTGGGGATTCCCACATAAACTTGCTAATTTCCCCTTCTACCAGGCCCTCCCCTGCCCGGGTCATCTTGTTAGTGTCCAATTAAGTTCAGATTGGTTGCAATTATTCCCAAAGTTTGGCACCTCTTTGATGGACATTCGTATTCCGTTCCCGTCCCTGTTTTCTTGGATCATTCCACCATTGTGGCTTTGGTTCCTGTCTCCCCGCCAGTCCATATATCCATCCCCCCTCACTTTATGGCAGTCTGCCATCAAAATGATTCAGGGCTGAAGCGGTGTGACGTTGGATCTGATGGGTGACAAATAAATTTAACCATTAACACAAAAAATAAAAATCAAGTCTCTTGCTTGGATTCAACATTTGTGGGAAATGCTATTCTTCAAAGAACTTCTACGCTACTCTAAGCATGCTAAGCTTTTAATGTGTTTAACAACATTGGAAGAAATCCTTTGTATTAATCCTTGCATTATTTTTTTCGAAGAAAGTCCCAATCCAAATCCTTATCCTCCCTTATCCAGGGTGGTGAATATTCTGCAGATATTTTTTTTTAAAAAAAATCCGTATTCCAGATTACAAATCTGTAGAACGATAAGTGGAAGGGATCTACCATATCCACTTATGCCATATCTGCTTACCTCTTACAACAAACTGTACTTAACCCTTGACCTACAACAATTCATTTAATGACTGTTCGAAGTTACGTCACTGGAAAAATGTGACTTAGGACCGTTTTTCACACTTTCGACCATTGCAACATCCCCATGGTCACGTGATCAAAATTCAGACGCTTGGCAACTGACTCATATTTATGACAGTTGCAGTGTCCTGGGGTCATGTGATCACCTTTTGTGGCCTTTTGACAAGCATTCAATGGGGAAGCCAGATTCACTTAACAACCGTACTACTAAGTTAACAACTGCAGCGGTTCACTTAAAGACCATAGCAAGAAAAATTGTAAAATGGGGCGAAGCTCACTTAACAAAAGTTTCACTTACTGTAGCTGCAGGAATTTGGGGCCTAATTGTGGTTGTAAGTCAAGGACTACCTGTATCTATATCTCTTCAGTATAAAGGGGAAAGTAACAGCTTCTCTCCCACATCCGTGCTAGTCGTTTCTGGCTCTAGGAAGTGGTACTCATCTCTGTTACAAAGCCAAAGAGCCAGCCCTGTCCAAAGACGTCTCCGTGGTCATGTGGGCAGCATGACTAAACACCGAAAGTGTACAGAACGCTGTTGCCTTCCCACCAAAGTGGTTCCTATTTTTCTACTTGCATTTTTACATGCTTTTGAACTGCTAGGTTGGAAGAAGCAGGGAGAAGTAAAGGGAGCTCACTCCATTATGTAGTGCTAGGGATTCGAACTGTCAAACTGCCAACCTTTCTGATCAATAAGTTCAGCATCTTAGCCACTGAGCCACCACATCCCTCTCTTCAGTATACATAGGCAAAATATACCTATCGGTAGTCCTCACTTAATGATTGGTACTCATCGACCATTCAAAATTATGATAGAATCCCAAAACCTACTTACAACTATGTTTTGAAATTACAGCCGCTGTACTGCCCGCGTAGCCATTCACTCTTATGGCTGACCACAGTGGGCCCCCACCTCTCTCCCTCCATTACAATCCACTAGGATCTCCCCCACCCCTGTGGCACCCTGTGCTCCACTTAATGACCCACATATTCGTTTACTAGCTGCATCAGAGAGACCAGAGGATGGGGTTCGTTAAGTGAGACTGTCCCAACTGATGGCCATCACCACTTAAAAGTGTAATAGGCAAGGCCCATTATGGTTGTAAATCAAGCATTATCTGTATCATTTTAAATATATAGTAATATACATGAAGTCAGAACATATAGTAAGAAATAGTTGTCCAAGAAGTCATTTATTTTATGCTTACATTTGACGTCTTCTCATTTCCTATGACCCAGTTGTCTAGTTAGGAGAGAGACCCCTAAGTACAGATGGTCTATCTCACAACCATGTCACTGAGGACACACGTGTCAGAAAGACCACATTGATTACATGATCCCAGAGGCTCCTTTCTATAGATCCTATCAAGATGATGTGTGATTTGTCACCACTCTATGTTGAGGCTCTAGAAAAAGTGCAGAGAAGAGCAACCAGGATGATTAGGGGACTGGAGACTAAAACTTATGAAGAACAGTTGCAGGAACTGGGCTTGGCTAGTCTACTGAAGAGAAGGACCAGGGGAGACAGGATAGCAGTCTTCCAATATTTGAGGGGCTGCCACAGGGAGGAAGGGGTCAAGCTATTTTCCAAAGCACCCGAAGGCCAGACAAGGAATAATGGATGGAAACTGAACAAGGAGAGATTTAACCTGGAAATAAGGAGACATTTTCTGACAGTGAGAGCAATCAACTAATGGAACAGAAGTTGCCCTAAGACGTTGTGGGAGAGCCAGCACTTGAGACTTTCAAGAAGAGACTGGATTGCCATCTGTCAGAAATGGTGTAGGGTCTCCCGCTTGGGCAGTGGGGGGGTTTGGACTAGATGACCTACAAGGTCCCTTCCAACTCTGATTATCTGTATCTGTATTTGATTTAGCTATGTGGAAAGAGCAGCATTTGACAATTCATTTATATATATAAAAAAGTCTTCTATTCTGCTAGCTTCTGGCTGCCCAGGATAAAGGCATAAAGATTTACTTGGCTGAATTAACCTCATGGCCCATTGCCTCCAAATTTCTGAGTGGTAGATAACCAGCATGACTGCTTATATCCCGAGATGTTTGTGTGATTGGTAAACCTTTTCATTCCATAGGGGATTCAACCTGGGGAGAAGATGTAAACACATAATCTCAAATACTTAAACTATATCCAATGTAGTGAATCCAATCTAAACTCGAATATTTAAACCATGTCTAATTTGGTCTGAATTTGGGGGAATTTGGCCACAAAGGAGAAAAGTTTAAATATGTTTTCCTCTTAGTGCAGTAAGAATAATGGGAAGGAACTGGGTGTCTCTAACACATTTAAATAATAAATAAATGAATAAATAACTCTTTGATGACGGTCAGAAAATTGGAGCACTTCAGTTCCAGATATCTTCTGCATTTCCTTGCAGTAAAAGTCAGGAAGATCAACCTGAGGTTAAGAGAAGAAGATGGCTGGAAAAATAATTTGTTAATCTTGTTTTATCCCCACTCTGGGTTTCCTTCCATTTCCCTTTCCCATGGCGATAAGAATATCATTATTAGACTGGCTAGATTATTCATTTATTTATTTCCCGCCTTTATTATTTTTATAAATAACTTAAGGAGACAAACATACCTAATAGTCCTTCCTTTTCCCATTTTCCCCACAACAACAACCCTGTGAGGTGGGCTAGGCTGAGAGAAAGAGACTAACCCAGAATCACTCAGGCAGCTTTCATGCCTGAGATGTGACTAGAACTCACTTCTGGTCTTCTGGTGATTGTTCCAGAGTCATCCATCCAGCTTTTCATGCCTAAGGCAGGACTAGAACTCAAAGTCTCCTGGTGATTGGACCAGAGTTATTCATTCAGCTTTTCATGCCTAAGGTGGGACTAGAACTCAAAGTCTCCTGGTGATTGGACCAGAGTTATTCATTCAGCTTTTCATGCCTAAGGTGGGACTAAAACTCACAGTCTCCTGGTGATTGGACCAGAGTTATTCATTCAGTTTTCATGCCTAAGGTGGGACTAGAACTCAGAGTCTCCTGGTGATTGGCCCATGGTCAACCAGTTGGCTTTCATTCCTAAGGCGAGACTAGAAAAGTCTCCTGGTGATTGGCTCAAGGTCCCTCATCCATCTTTCCATGCCTAAGGCGGGACTAAACTCAAATTCTCCTGGTGATTGGACCAGAGTTATTCATTCAGTTTTTCATGCCTAAGGTGGGACTAGAACTCAAAGTCTCCTGGTGATTGGCCCATGGTCAACCAGTTGGCTTTCATTCCTAAGGCGAGACTAGAAAAGTCTCCTGGTGATTGGCCCAAGGTCCCTCATCCATCTTTCCATGCCTAAGGCGGGATTAAAACTCACAGTCTCCTGGTGATTGGCTCATGGTCAACCAGTTGGCTTTCATTCCTAAGGCGAGACTAGAACTCAAAGTCTCCTGGTGATTGGCCCAAAGTCCCTCACCCATCTTTCCATGCCTAAGGCGGGACTAGAACTCACAGTCTCCTGGTTTCTAGCTTGGTGCCTTAACAACTAGACCAAACTGGTTTCTCAATATCATATTCATTTTGTTTTGACACAGTCCTCAGAACAATGCTCAGTGAAATGTCTTTTGCGATGGCCTATAGGTGGAAGAGATTCTTCAAATTACCTTATACTATGTTGTCCTGGGTGAGAGCTGTGGAACCCCTAGATATAGGAAGTAACCCTATAGGGCCAGAAATGGCTGGTAACAAGTGGACTGGGCATTAATGATTATCAGTAGATCTCATGATCTATTCCAAAGAGCTACTTCCTTTCATCAAAGAGTTTGACCGATTTACTGCTCATCTTTGGGTATAACCCATAAAATGGTCAATGGTCAAGTCCATTCATCTTCAATTGGGGATGAAAAACATTTTTGCTTTTTCCGTTTGGTAAGTAGGTAAAACAGAGGTGGTATTCAGCAGGTTCTGACCAGTTCTGGAGAACCAGTAGCGGAAATTTTGAGTAGTTCAGAGAACCGGCAAATCCCACCTCTAACTGGCCCCGCTCCCATCTATTCTCTGCCTCCCGAGTGCCAGCTGATCGGCTGGGTCTTCTTTGGTTGCCCTGCACAGGAGAACGGAGCTGGAAAGCAGGTTAGTGGTCTGAGGAGGAAATGGGGATTTTGCAGTATCCTTCCCCCAGGAGTGGGGAGGGAATGGAGATTTTGCAGTATCCTTCCCCTGCCATGCCCTCCAAGACACGCCGACCAAGCCACACCCACAAAACCGGTAGTAAAATTTTTTGAATCCCACCACTGAGGTAAAAGCCAGAATCTAAATATCTTGTTGGAGTGAGCAGCAATGGGAACGTGGTTATTTATGACCTATTAAAGCGTGCTTTAAAAAAAAAGGTTTAAATTAAGACAGTTTTCCCTATCTTTGGAAGTCAGCTTCAATCTTCCTAAAAATTGCCTGTTACACTGGGAAAAATACTTACAGCGAATCCTTGACTTACGACCCCGATGGAGCCCCCAAATTTTTGTTGCTAAGTGAGACATTTGTTAAGTGACTTTTGCCCCATTTTACGATCTTGCTTGTCACGCTTGTTAAGTAAATCACTGAAGTGGTTAAGTTAGTCACAGTTGTCGTTAAGTGAATTTGGCTTCCCCATTGACTTTGCTAGTCAAACTGTTTCAAAAAGTTGATCACATGAGTCCGGGACACTGTAACCGTCATAAATCTGAGTCCGTTGCCAAGTGTCTAGAATTTGGATCATGTCACCATGGGAATGCTGCAACAATCCTAAGTGTGAAAATTGGTCATAATCAGGGGTGGGATTCTACCGGTTCAGACCGGTTGTTATGATTCTGCGCAGAGAACTGGCAAATCATGCCCCTGTCTGGCCTCGACCCTCTCCACCTTCCCCTCCCCTCCCCACCCAGTCAGTCCTTATCACGCATGCACAACATCTTGTGCATGTCCTACCTCGCTGACTGGGTTCTTCCCTGCCTAGTTACTCCTTAAGCCAGGGGTCCCCAACCACCGGTCCCCGGACCGGTCCCGGTCCGTGGAACATTTTCTACCGGGCCGCCGGTTTGCTGGGCGCCGCCATCTTGTTTCGATGAGAAAGTGCTTCTGGGTGAGCTTTTCCGGTTGGAAAGCGGCGTTTGGGTCCTGAAGGAATCCTCGCGCCTTAGTTTCATCGAAGGGGGGGCGGCTTCGAACGAAACTAAGGCGCGAGGATTCTTTCAGCACCCAAGGCAAGGCGAGCCGAGCGACCGTCCCGAAGTCGTCCCGAAGCCCATTGACAAAGGAGGAGTTGAAGGTGGTGGGGAGAAGTAGGGGACGGCTGGATGGCCGGTTGCTCGGCTCGCCTTGCCTTGTCATGCGTGCTGATGCCGGTACCGGGCCGTGGATCATTTTGTGATGCCGGTACCGGGCCGTGGCACAAAAAAGGTTGGGGGCCACTGCCTTAAACTATTTTTTTCCCCTCCCGACGATCAGCTGTTCCTATGATCAGCTATGCTGGAATTCCCCTCCTGTCTTACTGCTTCACCCAGGAGGCGTCCCTGAGGCCCAGGAAGGCCAAGCATGGAGGGAGGGGGGGCGAAGCAATCCCTCCCCGCGCTCCATTTTTTGCTTTCCTGGGCCCCAGGGAAACTTTCTGGGAGCAAATATGCCTCCCCAGGAGGCTTCCCTGAGATCCAGAAGGCCCCAAAAACTGGGGAGGGGAGTGCTGCCAAAAAACACCCCCCCCCAAGCCACACACACCCAGTCACATGGCCCACCTAGCCACGGCCACAGAACCGGTTGTTAAAAAATTTGAAACCCACCCCTGGACATAAGTCACTTTTTTAATGCCGTTGGAACAATCACTAAATGAACTATTGTAAGTGGAAAAGCTGCCTGTAATTTTTTCCGACGGGTTTGCAAACAGCCATATAAGGCCCACACATAAATGCACAGGACACAACAAAGAATTATTTCCCTGTTTGTGAAAAGTGGCATTTCCTAGGCTGATACATCTGAAGGTGAAGGAAATATTCATCTGGGAACAATATATTTTTTTTTTCCAGCTGCCACCACCAATGACTCCCGCTTCCCTCAAGAGGTTTGTCGACAAAGGAAGTTTTCGAGATAAAGTTTTTCATTTGCTGCTATATTCATCACAAGATACTTATGCTTTCAGCACTGAAAAAAAGGGTTTTCCCTTCCCCTCCTCTATTCTCCAAAACAGAAGCCTGGAAGGATTAAAAAGAAAGAAAGAAAGAAAAAGGTTGAGGGGAGAAAGGCCTCAAAAGAAATGTGATTATATCAGAATCGATTAAGCCCGCTGTAATTCTCATTTGCTGACGACAGACTTTTATCTCAGAATGAGTTTTCCTGAAACATTTAAGAAAGAGGAGAAAGAGAGAGAGAGAAACCTCAAAGCACCTTTAATAAGTCAGACCTGCACATTTCTGTCTTTATTCTTTGACTTTCAGAAGTGGAGGGAGAAAGAAGGCTAAATTAATAAACAGAGGGGAAATGGCCTTCAGAAAAAGTTGGTTATTGGTGTGAATCAGTGGTGGGATTCAAATTTTTTTTACTACCAGTTCTGTGGGTGTGGCTTGGTAGGCGTGGCAGGGGAAGGAAACTGCAAAATCTCCATTCCCTCCCCACCCCACTAACCTGCTTTCCAGCTCCGTTCTCCTGTGCAGGGCAACCAAAGAAGACCCAGCCAATCAGCAGGGACTCAATGGGAGGCAGAGAATAGATGGGGGCGAGGCCAGTCAGAGGTGGGATTTGCCGGTTCTCCGAACTACTCAAAATTTCCGCTGCTGGTTCTCCAGAACTGGTCAGAACCGGCTGAATACCACGTCTGGTGTCAATGCTTTGATTAGGTCACAGTACAGAAGGAGCATGAGGAATAAATTGGCGGCAGGTTGGCAAAAAAAGTCTACTGTATACGAACACAATTACAGGCCCAAAATTCCTGTGGCTAAGTGAGATAGTTGTTCGGGAAACATTGTCCCATTTTATGACCTTTCTTGACATAGTTGTTAAGTGAATCACTGCAGTTGTTAAATGAGTAAGAGTTGTAAAGTGAATCTGGCTTCCTCACTGACTTTGCTTGTCAGAAATTCGCAAACGGAGATCATGTGACCCCAGGACACTGCAACCGCCATAAATGTGAGTCAGTCGTCAAAACTTCTGAATTTGGATCAAGTGACCATCAGGATGCCATATCTTTCATAAGCAGAAGTGGTATTCAGCAGGTTCTGACCAGTTCTGGAGAACCAGTAGCGGAAATTCTGAGTAGTTTGGAGAACCAGCAAATGCCACCTCTGACTGGCCCTGCCAACCCCATCTATTCTCTGCCTCCCGATTCCCAGCTGATCAGCTGAGTCTCCTTTTGTTGCCCTGCACAGGAGAACGGAGCTGGAAAGCAGGTTAGTGGGTGTGGGGAGGGAATGGGATTTTGTAGTAACCTTCCCCAAGAAGTGGAGAGGGAATAGAGATTTTACAGTATCCTTTCCCTGCCATGCCCACCAAGAGAAGCAATACCCACAGAACTGCTAGTAAAAATATTTGAATCCTACCACTAGTCGTAAGTGTGAAAAATGCTCGTAAGCCACTTTTTTTCAGTGCTCTCGTAACGCCAAATGGTCGCTAAATGATCTCTTGCAAGTGCAACTCTTGTATGCAGTTTTCTCATTTGTTCAATCTATGCTGATAGTGCTGGAATTACAGTCATTCATTTAGGGAGCGTTCAAAATCACAAATCACACCCTTGTAATTACAAAGGTGTGATAATTTGAATAACTTGTTTGATCCTTTGTTTGTTGATTTGAATGAATAAATGAACAAATTTGAATAAAGTAAAAAATTTGTAGCAATTTGAAATGACAAATTGCTTCTTGGATGCAGAAGTGAAATGTTTTCGTTTTCATACCTAAACAGTCCAGTTGCCTTTTGAAAAAGCCCCTTGGAGACAACTATGGCCTGGATGACTGAGAATCTCCATAAACATTTGAAATTAAACCCTCACTGAAAATAAGAGACTTACAAGTGGTAGTGTGTAGAACTTTGCAACAGTTGGTAAAGATGAAGACAGAGGTGGTATTCAGCAGGTTCTGACCAGTTCTGGAGAACCGGTAGCGGAAATTTTGAGTAGTTCGGAGAACCAGCAAATCCCACCTCTGACTGGCCCTGCCCCATCTATTCTCTGCCTCCTGAGTCCCAGTTGATTGGTTGGGTCTTCTTTTATTGCCCTGCACAGGAGAACGGAGCTGTAAAGCAGGTTAGTGGAATGGGGATTGTGCAATAGCCTTCCCTGAGAAATGGGGAGGAAATGGAGATTTTACAATATCCTTCCCCTGCCACGCCCACCAAGCCACGCCCACTAAGACATGCCACGCTCACCAAGCCACGCCCACAGAACTGGTAGTAAAAAAATTTGAATCCCACTACTGGATGAATACTTTTGGAGTTCTTATGATCCCATAATTAGCTTCCGATAAACCTGAGATTCAGTATCGCCTCAAACACAAAGATTTTGGAGGAGTAGCGCTTTCCCTGCATTGTGTACATAATTGCATTGTAAAGGACGTGTAAAAATAGGTAGTTTCCAGGGTAACAAGAAGGACAATTGACACCCAAACCCACCTAGGGAATGGCCAAATATAGGTTGTCCTTGACTTATGACCACAGTTAAGCTCTGAATTTCTGTTTGCTAAGTGAAACATGGGTTAAGTGAATCTTGCCCCATTTTACATCCTTTCTTGCCACAGTCCTTAAGCGAATCACCACAGTTATTAAATTAGTAACATGGTTGTTAAGTGATTCTGGCTTCCCCATTGACTTTGCTTGTAAGAAGGTCGCAAAAGGGGATCTGTCATAAATATGAGTCAGTTGCTAAGCATCCAAATTTTGATCATGTGACCATGGGGATGCTGCAATGGTCAAAAGTGTGAACAATTGTCATAAGTCACTATTTTCAGTGCTGTTGTGATGGTCAGTAACTGAACTGTTGTAAGTCAAGGAGTACCAGTAGACCTACATATGGGTGTTTACTTCTGCATTTTTCAGTGGGCAGTAGACAAATGCATATGTACCTTCATCCTAACAGACAGGAAGCAGCAGAATCATATCTGATACCTGTACAATTAGCACAGCCCCCCCGCCCCAAGGCTGTGTGCTATCTCCACTTCTCTTCTCCCTATATACCAATGACTGCATCTCAAACGATCCATCTGTTAAAATACTGAAGTTTGCAGATGACACAACGGTGATTGGTCTCATTCGAGACAACGACGAATCTGCATACAGATGAGAGGTTGTACAACTTGCCTCGTGGTGTAACCGGAACCATCTGGAACTAAACACACTCAAGACAGTAGAAATGGTGGTAGACTTTAGGAGAAACCCTCTCTTAGTACCACCTCTTACAATACTAGACAACACAGTATCCACAGTAGAGACCTTCAAATTTCTAGCTTCTATTATATCACATGACTTAAAATGGACACCTAACATCAAAAACGTCATCAAAACAGCACAATAAAGTATGTTCTTTCTGCGCCAACTCACAAAGCTCAAAAACTGCCCAGGAGCTGTTGATACAGTTCTACAGAGGAATTATGAATCTGTCATCTGCACCTCTATAACTGTCTGGTTTGGTTCTGCAACCCAACAGGACAGACACAGACTTCAGAGTATAATTAGGACTGCAGAAAAAACAATTATTACCAACCTGCCTTCCACTGAGGACCTGTATACTGCAGGAGTCAAAAAGAGGGCTGTGAAAATATTTACATCCTGGACTGTTTCAACTCCTTCCCTCAAAACGACGCTATAAAGCACTGCACCCCAGAACAACTAGACACAAGGACAGTTTTTCTCCAAATGCCATCACTCTGCTAAATAAATAATTCCCTCAACACCGTCCAACTATTTACAAAATCTGCACTACTATTACTGTTAATCTTCTCATCACTCTTTATCACTCATCCCCTCCTACTTGTGACTGTATGACTGTAACTTTATCTCATGTATCCTTACAATTTATATTGATTGCTTATTGTACTATTATTAAGTGTTGTACCTTATGGTTCTTGACTCTTGATGAATGTATCTTTTCTTTCATGTATACTGAGAGTATTTGCACCAAGACAAATACCTTGTGTGTCCAATCATACTTGGCCAATAAAGAATTCTATTCTATTCTATTCTATTCTATTCTATTCTATTCTATTCTATTCTATTCTATTCTGTTCTGTTCTGTTCTGTTCTGTTCTGTTCTGTTCTGTTCTGTTCCGTTCCGTTCTACTCTACTCTACTCTACTCTACTCTACTCTACTCTACTCTACTCTACTCTATTCTATTCTATTCTATTCTATTCTATTCTATTCTATTCTATTCTTGTCTGCAATAGAGATGATCATGTCATCTCACTCCTGTGGATTTTCTGTAAAGTAAACCAAGTGCAGAAGGTCAGTGTCTGGAAAAGCAAGATTTACGTCCATGTCTGTCACTCTTACTTAAATTATCAGCATCTGCAATTTAAAAAAAGACACTCTAAATCTCCTTACATAAATCAATATGAATCTTCAACACTTCTGGAGTTCTTATGATCCCACAATTAGCTTCCAATAAATCTTTGATTGCCAGCTTAAGATATAGATTCGAACCCAGAGTGAGCAGCTGCCTCCTCCTGCTCTTGACAACTGCCATTTGCAATACAACAGCAAAAAGTTTAAAATACTGATGAAAACTAAGGCAGGGTCTATTGGTTTGGTATGTATGTATGTATGTATGTATGTATGTATGTATGTATGTATGTATGCATGTATACATTATATCGGACTCTCACTTCTCTTGCCAACTACTCATTGTAATTTACCATTTTACACTTCACCTTTACAAAAATCAGAATAATAGACTTGGAAGGGACTCTGGAGATCTTCTAGTCCAACCCCCTGATCAGGCAGGAAACTCTAAACCATTTGAAATAAATGGTTGTCCAATCTCTTCTTTAAAAATACCCAGTGTTGGAGCACCTACAACTCTGGAGGTGTTCCACTGATTCATTGTTCTCACTGTCAAGAAATTTCTTCTTATTTCTATATTGGTTCTCTCCTTGATTAGTTTCCATCTATTGCTTTTTGTTCTGCTTTCAGGTGCTTTGGAGAACAGGTTGACCCCATCTCTTGTATGTGGCAGCCCCTCAAATATTGGAACACTGCGATCACATCACTTGTCATCCTTCTTTTCACTAGACCAGACATACCCAGTTCCTGCAACTGCTCTTATATGTTTTAGCCTTCAGACCCCTGATCACCTTTGTTGCTGTTCTCTGCACTCTTTCCAGAGTCTCAACATCATTTTTATAATGTGATGAACAAAGCTGGTTGCAGTATTCCAAGTGTGGTCTTACCAATCTTGAGAACTGATTTGTCAGGAAGATATTGGCTGCTCACAGGGTTTCTCAGATGACTCAAACTTGCTCAGAAAGTTTCATAAATGTGAGGTAATGTTTAAATCTAGATCTTTCTCTTTCTTGTAGAATATCCTAACTACTCTTTCTCAGTTTAGTACTCTCTAGACCTATTGACAGGCCTGTTGTCAAGAAGGTCAAAAGTAAATAAAACTAGGCAGTTGAAGTCCCATATTCATCCTTTTTATATCTGAAAGATCTTTGAGGCACATATTATGGAAGGGTGGACATTTGATTGTCCAACAGTGCCCACTGTTTTGACTTCATTATCTCCTGCTATGGTTATCTCTCTCTGCTGAGACTAGAAATCTCAGAATTATCAAGAAACATGGCCAACTCTGCTGTTGTAGATACCCACCAAGATGACCTTTGAGAAGGCCACTAGAACTGCTGTTAGAACAACAGCAGGTACAAAAAAAGAAAAGCATTAAGCCAGGGTGGGGGGGCAGTGGTGGTATTCTACCGGTTTGGCCCAGTTCTGCCGAGCTGGTAGTGCCGATGAACAGTGGAGACCGAACCGGTTCTCTCCAACACTCTGCCGTTGGGCCTACCCACCCGCCCGGGCTCCCATATTCACTTTTATTCCTTGCTTTTGAAGCACAGCTGCTTTGCACAGCACAGCAATTGCCGTGCGGCAGCTGCTTGAAGTGACAGGGGGAGTGCAGGATTGCAGGAGGTGAGTCAATGCCTCTGTGCCTGTGCAAAGTGCACATTTGGTGCGCACGTGTATGCAAAATGTGTGTGCAAGCCAGGCCCACTGGACCAGTGGTAAGAATTTTTGAAATGCACCACTGGTGCGGAAGAGAAGGGAGTATTAGAAAGAGACTCAGGGCTGATTTTCCCTGATTCCCTGGAGCATAAGAAGGAAGGAAGATAAAACACAAGCTGTTGTCATTGTTGTCAGCCATTCAGCCATGTCTGACCCCTCTGTCTCACCCTGCCTCCTTCAGATCTGCCATGGTCATCTCAATGTCATCTTATACAGTGCCAGCCAGTGGGTGCAAAAGGCGTGGCCCCTTCTCCTTTTTCTGCTCATAATTCCCAGCATGATTGACTTTTTGACTGAGTCAGCTCTCATGACATGACCAAAATATGATAGACTCTGTTTGGCCGTCTTGGCTTCAAGTGATATTTTTTGGTAAAGTCTGGTTTTTTTTTGTTTTTTGTTTGCAGTCTATGTGATGTGTAATAGCTGCCTTCAGTACCACAGTTCAAAGGCATCTACCTGTCTCCTATCTGCCTTTTTCAGAGGCCCAAGTTTTGCAGCCTTAAGTAGGAATTGGGAAAATTATTGCGTTAACTAATCTGAATGGCTTAGTGGCCTAGAGGTGAAGATGCTTGCCTCCCACTTGGAAGGTTGAAAGTTCAATCCTAGACAGCAACACATGTTTCTCTTATCAGGATGCAAAGAGAAAATATCTGCTGTGAGTTCCACATAGGTGTCAGGAAGGGCAGCTGGATGGTAAATGCTCAGGTCCATTCAGTCGCCCCAAATCCATACCAAAGCAAGGGGTTACAGGTCATTAAAAAAAGTGGGGGGGGGGGAATGTGTTAACTAATCTGCATTTGGTTGTGAGGCTGATGTCTTTAATCTTCCAGATGTTATTCATGTCAGACATTGCAAGCAGACTTGCAAAATTCAGTGAAGCATCTGGCCTCCCTTGTAGAGTTAATGGTGGTCCCAAAACATTTGGAAGGTCCTACATCTTCCAAATCCCACTGAGGAAATCATTCTGCATATAATCCAAAGCTCACTCATTGAGTGACAAGAACATGGGGGTCCACCGTGATGAATTTCATTGAACCTTTCTTCTATTTTTGCCCAGAAATAAAATTAAAAGTGAAAATGATTTCCCTTAATCTCCCCACCACACAAATGAAGGGGATAGATAGATAGATAGATAGATAGATAGATAGATAGATAGATAGATAGATAGATAGATAGATAGATAGATAGATAGATAGATAGATAGATACAGAGATACAGAGATACAGAGATACAGAGATAGATATAGATATATAGATATAGATATAGATATAGATATATTGGGGGCAAATTGTAGGAAACATTTTCAGTTTTCCTCTGTGTTTTTCTTCCCTGGACTGGATCAGAAGAAACATGTATTGTAGATGCTCAACTTTATTGCAAGGATCCCTTGGAGGATAGTCGAACAATGGGACTTGACGTGATCTATTCTCCCTCTAGAATTTACCTTCCCAGTTATGATGTAAACGGCTGTAATCCATTGAACTGAGCAAACCAGTGCTCATTTTGCATCTAATTTGGGCCATGTTGGAGCATCCCTGCCTCTTTAGACTTGATGAGGGAGTCCCAAGGCAAACAATTACAAGAAATCAGGGAATCTCTGTCCTCTAATTGAACTCCATTAATTCAAGGCAGACCCATGAGTTACCCTATAGAGCATACCAAACATGCAATTACTACATGGTTACTGGCAATTATTAGCATCCTTATTAGCAGTGGCTGGAGGGATCACTGTTGTCTGTAGTCCTCACTTCATTGTGAGTTTTTAAGGAAGGATTCTCGATGGTGATGATGGGGGTTTAGGGTAGGTTTAAGGTTCCATGGTGATTTTCCTAAAATGGCAGGAGAGTGAAAGGAGATCGAACCGCTGCTAACAAATAATTAAGGAAAAATCTGAAGCTAAACGAGCAATATTGCAATGGAGTCTTCAATGTTTTGCAGCCTTATGTGTGATGGAAGGTATAGCGATTGGCCATTTCAGTAATAAAACATCTGCAAAAAAAAAAAAGGCACCAATCTTGGAGAGCACTAAAGACCTTATAGATATATATTTTAGTGAGGCAAATATTTGCTTTAGTTTGGCAAGATTTTAGTCTACAGGGAACAATAAAGGAAACTGCTTAGAAGAAACTTGGAGTGTCTTTCATGGTTTTTGGAGCTGACCCACAATTTTCATTCATTCATTCATTCATTCATTCATTCATTCATTCATTCATTCAGATGTCACCCATCTCGTCTATAGATTAAATCTGGGTGGCTTACAGAGCTTTAAAAGATAAATAGAGAAGCAGTTAAAAATTTAAACTGTGGTTAACAGAGGGATTTGAAGATTTTAATGCACATTAAAATTTTAAAAATACATCAAAAACCAGAACGAAGGAGACAGACAATATGGGGAGCATCCTTCTTATGAGGATCGATTTTCTTATGAGCCTCGGTGGCGCAGTGGTTAGAGTGCAGTACTGCAGGCTGCTTCTGCTGACTGCCAACTGCCTGCAGTTTGGCAGTTCAAATCTCACCAGGCTCAGGGTTGACTCAGCCTTCCATCCTTCCCAGGTGGGTAAAATGAGGACCCAAAATTGTTGGGGGGCAGAGTTTGTAAACCGCTTAGAGAGGGCTGTGAAGCACTATGAAGCGGTATATAAGTCCAAGTGCTATTGCTATTTCTATCCCGTCAGCCACCTCCTTGTTCTGACGATCAGCTAGTACTGAACTGGTTTGCTCCGATGAGCGTGTGGGCCCGCCCACACGCCCCTGTTCTTTCTTGTACTTTATGTCTTTTTGTTAGAGCAGAGCTGATTCGGGTGGCAGAGCGGTTTGCCGTGCCTCAGCTGTTTTCTTCAGCTGCAGTTGAAGGTGAGTATTAGCTTTTTTAAACGTGGAACATGCATTTGGCTGTGCGCGTGTGCAAAGTGTGCGTATGCATGCAAAGCACACACTTACCCAACCGGGTGTTATACCAGTTGAATTGCACCCTTGCCCCTAAAGCATTTGTGTTGCTCTTCTCTACACTCTTTCTGTTAAGTTTGGAGAATAATGGAGACCAGACATCTGACCAGTGACTTCAACTCTTTAATAACAGTAGATAGAACAGAACAGAGCAAGGCTATGGGCAGCAGTAACCCTTTTATAGGGTTGGCTGCTACCCTATTAACCAATAATATGTGCAACAAGTTCAACTAATACCCAATAAGAAGTGTCCTAATATGGGCCAATCAGGGACTTGTTATGGACCAATCCTTGTTCGTTGTTTAAGGACCAATCAGGTGTGCAGGCTTCCAAAACCCGCTTTGCATTTGGGCTTAGTTACTTTTTATTGATTCACAACACTTTCCGAAGTCTGGACATCTTTTGTATAATGTGGGGACCAAAACTGGATGCAGTATTCCAGGTGTGGCCTCTGGCATTCCTTCTGCCATTTTATTAAAGCTTTTGGAGTGCTGCAGTGAGATTTTATATCGATGCACAGAGAGTGGGCCTTTCCAAGGACTCTCCCCAGCAAATTGGTTTCGTCTTGCTGTTGTTTCTGTGCTGCACATGGCTCTCCCTTTCAACAGTGTCCTCTCACACGCTTCTCCCCGCCTGCTTTCCTGTTGATTATTTCCCCTGCCTTGTTCGCTTGGAGAGGTGATTGTTGTGAAACGGCAGGGAAGGACGAGCACTTAAACGAAATGAAAGAAAATTAGTTTTTAAGGGGCGCAAATTGGATGGAATAGGGCCCTTAAGGATAACAAGTTGGCAAGAATTCAGTTGTACTCTTGCCGGCTCTGGTTGTGCTTATTAAATATTCTTATTGACTGCTGTTTCTCTCAGCCTTTCCTGTTCGGCAGCAGATAAAATTATAGCCATGCAATATTGTGTTTCGAGCTGCTGAGTGTCATTTGAGAAATGAGCGTTCTTAGGAGAGAAGTGGGTTTTTTTCCCCCTCCCCTGTGCCAATTGCACAGGCAGTTCTGTGATCTTCTGCTATAGATGTGTGTGTATCTGTATGAAAATAATGGATCCCTTATTAAATGGGCAGACTGCAGTTATGTTGCCTTCTATCATCAGACCTCGAAAGGGGTCAGGAATCAAACCTTTAACTTCTCCCAGTTTCAATGGGAGGAATATAATCTGACTCACGCTTCTCAGACAGCAGAATTTGGAAACAAAAATACCTGGAGAATCAGAGTTGCATTATAATCGCCCTTATCACTGTAGGAGCCCTGGTGGCACGAATGCAGTATTGCAGGCTAATTCTGCCAACCGCTAGAAGTTTGATCCTCAAGATTGACTCAGGCTTCCATTCTTTTGAGGTCAGTAAAATGAAGACCCAGATTGTTGGGGGTGATATGCTGACTTTCTAAACCACTTAGAGGAGGCTGTAAAGCACTATGAAGTGGTATATAAGTCTAAAAGCTCTTGTTATTGCTGTCAAATAGGTAGGCTATAAGAATGTGCATTTTCTTTCTGCTTAGGCAGATAACAAAATATGAAAAGTTGAGAAAAAAAAGCAGGCTGATCAAGTCAGGGTCAGCCATTGGAACTTCAGAACCAGACCGTAAGTCCCCTTTGAGGGATCTTTTGTAACTTGGAATTGTTGCTAAGCGACCGGTCATAAGTCGAACACTACTTATATTGAACTTGGTAGTCTATCAGATTCAAAATGTGGTCAGCTCCACCATAAAACAACCCTTAATTTAAGCTAAGGGGCAAAGTGAATAAAAATTAAGTGAAATGAATAGTATACAAACGTACGAGTCTACAATAGTCTCTCTCTCTTTTTTTTAACCTCCCGGTTGAAAGTTTATAATTTTTGGAAGCTTTTGAATGCATTAAACCTCACCGTTCGACCATATGGTTTAAAGCCAAGAGAAATGGAGCAGGGAAATTGTTAATATTACAAGCTGCTCTTGATCTCAAGGTACGTGATTTAGACGTTATCTGGTAATGGCACAGCGCTAAGTGTTAAACTGTTGAAAGTGCCTTCTCTCAGGATATGAAGTTATTTCATTATTTCACTATTTCAGGAAACCCCACCCCCCCAGCACCCATTTATGGACATAAAACGAAATGCAGCTAATAAGAGCATTTTCTATGTTGTTGAAGAGAGTCTCAATCATCCTGCCCAAGGTGTCTAAAAGTTTGAATCATGCAACTGGACTAATTTTTTTCTTCGTTTGAGACATTTTGCTGCTGCGGCTTCATCAATCAAAGTGAGCTTGCTGGGGGAAAAAAAAGCATTTTCTGTAGATTCATTTTACCTTCCGGTAACATTAAACAATGTTTATTGTCTTCTGGGGGTTGACTAAGGGAGCTCCATCCAAGCTTCAATGTCTTTGGAAGTTCAAATGATAAGTTTTGGTCAGTGGTGGGATTCAAATTTTTTAACTACCGGTTCTATGGGCGTGGCTTGGTGGGTGTGGCAGGGGAAAGATACTGTAAAATCTCTATTCCCACCCTACTCCAGGGGAGGGATACTGCAAAATCTCCGTTCCCTCCCCACCCCACTAACCTGCTTTCCAGCTCCATTTTCCTGTGCAGGGCAACAAAAGAAGACCCAACCGATCAGCTGGGACTTGGGAGGCAGAGAATAGAAGGGGGCAGGGCCAGTCAGAGGTGGCATTTCCAGAACTGGTCAGAACCTGCTGAATACCACCTCTGATTTTGGTGCTTTGAGCCTCTACCCTGCTTTCCTTTTCTTGGCCCAAGATGCTCTGGCAATTCTTGTAGAGAAGACATCGTAAAACCTTTTCAACATTCAACCCAAGGCTTAGCTGGTCCAGCTTTCAGTTCCATGCTGGGTCATCTACATATCTGTCAGAATCCAACAAGCAGGGTATGATTATATTAACAGCCTCCGGCTTCTGTTGTTAATCACAGCTGGCCTTATCTTTCATTATCTTTCATCTTTCATTAATTTCTCCAATTCTCCCTCCTCCTCAAATGGGTACCACGTACTGTACTTCGAGCGTCTGCATTTATCCAACGAATTGATACGGCTGCTCAACTCGCACCAAAGTGCCTCCGGGTTGTTTACAACATGAATTACCCATGATACGGAAACCCATAAAACCCCACCTCGCTGACCCATGGCTGCAGCAACCCAATGAAATCAATCATTTGATCATCTCCATTTCCATTCGTGGTCCCTGCTGACCAAACCGCATCTCTGGGGCCTTTTGGAAAAGCAACAAGTTGGGGACCAGTTGTATCTCTCATGGGGAATGCAGTTCGACCTGGTCTTGCTGAGCTGGTAGTGGCGATGAGCTGTGGAGACCAAACCCATCCTTTCTGCCGCTCTGCTGTTGGCCCCACCCACCCACCCGCCCACCTGGGCTCCCATAGTCACCTTCATTCCCTGCTTTTGAAGCGCAGCTGCTTTGCACGGCACAGCAGAGTGCCACGTGTCAGCTGTTGAAGACATAGGGAGTGTGTAGGATTGCAGGAGGTGAGTTGGAACACCTCTGTGCCTGTGCAAAGTGCATGTTTGGTGTGCACGCACACACAAAGTGTGTGCACATGCGCAAAGCGTGCCCACCAAGCCACGCCCACTGAACTTGTGGTAAAACTTTTTGAATCCCACCACTGGGGGAATGATGTTCCAATAGAGAAAAGACCATTTTCCATGATCCCATCAGATGTACATCCTTAATAAATGGGTCCTACAACATACCCTGCCTTTCCATTCTGGGGTGGTTGGCTGGGTTGATGTAATATGAACATGACCTTCATTATCCTTTTTGGGGGGACATTTTAGCATCATTGAATAACTCCAGGTTTTAATATTATGAAATGTCTATCAAGGCTTTTTTCTCTTATTTCGAAAATGACAAGCTTTATGTTAAAAGGTTTCCTGTCAGGAGTTGTCCCAGTTCCCCCAAATAACCCCCTTCCCACAATCTTAGGTCAAATTAGATCATCACTGGTGTTTTTGTACAAGAAATACTTGACCCCTTTCACCATTTACATCTCATACCTATTTTCAATCATGACACGGATTGAATGATAAAATGTGCTCCGCTTAATCAACCAGGGAAAAGTTTTTATATTCCATCATTTTTTTTACTTCCGAGTTTTTAAAAACAGGGAGTAAATTATTTAGAGGACCAGCTATGTTGTGGTATTGTTGGCCCACTCAGATTAAGTATTTTTTTCTGTCTGGTGAGACGGGTCTAGAATAGAATAGAATAGAATAGAATAGAATAGAATAGAATAGAATACTTTATTGGCCAAGTGTGATTGGACACACAAGGAATTTGTCTTGGTGCAAATGCTCTCAGTATACATAAAAGAAAAGATACATTCATCAGGAGTTGATAATCATAGGGTACAATAAGAAATCAATCATACTAGGAAACAGTCAATATAAATTGTAAGGATACAAGCGACAAAGTCACAGTCATACAGTCACAAGTGGGAGGGGATGGGTGACAAGGAGTGATGAGAAGATTAATAGTTATAGTAGTGTAGACTTTGTAATAGTTGAACAGGGTTGAGGGAATTATTTGTTTTGCAGAGTGATGACTGTGCTTGTGTCTAGTTGTTCTGGTGTGCAGTGCTCTATAGCATCGTTTTGAGGGTAGGAGTTGAAACAGTTTATGTCCGGGATGTGAGGGTTCTGTAAATATTTTCACAGCCCTCTTTTTGACTCGTGCAGTATACAGGTCCTCGATTGAAGGCAGGTTGGTAGTAATTGTTTTTTCTGCAGTCTATCAGGCCAACCTGTCTACCCCAAATATGGGACGGAGCATGCTGCTTCCGCTTTCGCCTTTCAGCCCCAATCCAGGAGCCTTCGCAGGTGGTCGCTTTTGTGCCAAACTATTTTTGTGTTGAATTTATATTTACTGACAAAGAAATAAAGGGAGACTAGTATAGATATATTTCAAGCTATTTCAAGTCCACACTTATATTGATACCAAGATTTGTGCTTTACATTAGGGGTCCCCAACAGTGGTGGGATTCATTTTTTTTTTTACTACCGGTTCTGTGGGCATGGTTTGATGGGTGTGGCGTAGCTTGGTGGGCATGGCTTGGTGGGAGTGACAGGGGAAGTATACTGTACAATCTCCATTCCCTCCCCACCATACTAACCTGCTTTCCAGCTCCGTTCTCCTGTGCAGGGAAACCAAAGAAGACCCAGCCAATGATCAGCTGGGACTCAGGAGGCAGAGAATAGATGGGGGTGGGGCCAGTCAGAGGTGGTATTTGCCGGTTCTCTGAACTACTCAAAATTTCCTCTACTGGTTCTCCAGAACTGGTCAGAACCTGCTGAATACCACCTCTGGTCCCCAACCTTGAGCCATTTGGAACCGGGCTGCAGAACTGGTGGGTGAGCAGGTGTGCATCCCATTTGTGCAAGCGTCCATTTGTGCAAGCAGCAAGTTGAGCTTGCAGTTGAGTCGTGTGCACATGCGTGCTGGCCTGCCACTAGCACAAGTAGGTGCGGGCAAACCAGCCCTCCGCTCACACAGCCTAGCTCCCCTTCCCACCCCAGCCGAGCTTCCAAGTCGCAAAACTTGAGGAATGCTGGTCTAGATGATTCTTTTTCCTAATCCAGCAAACAAGTTTTAATGATGCCTGCAGAACTTGTTCCACTAATGCAGCAGAAAAGAGCTTAGGGGAAAGAGAACAGAAAGTTTCTGCTGCCATGGATGATGTGATGACAGACAGATTTTCCACCACAAGGTCTTGGTTTATTTAACACCTAACTGGACCAGTTTCTCATCAAGTATTCTGCAGTTTGGGAAGACAGAGCCTGGAAGACATTTGCTTCTGCCTGGCTCCAGGGACTTAGATGTGTTTCATGGATGTGATCAGTATCTACAGTGCTTAATATTTGATAAGGGCATCTGCTAGAGGGAACTAATATTGACTCAAACAACTTTAACTGCTCCGAATAGAATTTTGAAAGAGGGAAAGACAAGCTGGGCTCCTGTCTTACTTCAGAAGGGACTGACTTCTTCTCAACTGAGCTGCCTACCAAGCTCTCTAGAACTTTTAGCACAGAGCATCCCTGAAATGTGAGTGACATGGTCATTGCAAAGCCCTAAGTCCCTAGCATGGCTAATCACTTGTCATGCCCTAGGTAGGTGGTCAGCTGAAGAAGTGAGGAGCGCAAACTTTCAGAAAGCAGCTTGAATGCTAGCCAGGGATAAAAATGTAATCCTGACAACCATTGTAGGAAGAAATGTCCATCTGGGTCAGTGGTGGTATTCAAATAAAGCTGCCACTGGTTCAGTGGGTGTGGCTTGGTGGCCGCGCTTTGCGCACATGCACACTTTGCATGCACTTTGTGCAGGCGCAGAGGCGTTCTAACTTGCCTCCTGTAAGCCTGCACGACGGTGGTCGCTGCAGCAGCTGCCGCGCGGCGCTATTCTGTGGCATGCAAAGCAGCTACGCTTTGAATTCTGGCCATAAAAGTGAGTATGGGAGCCCGGGCGGGCGGGTGGGCCAACCAGAGAGCAGCGAAGAGAACCGGTTCGGTCTCCACTGTTCATCGCTGCTACCGGTTCTCCAGAACCAGGCAGAACCGGTCGAATACCACCACTGATCTGGGTTCAGTTCCAAGTGGGGCAAAGACACTGGAAACATGGAGGCTATTTGGAAAGATGGTTTAATGCAGGGGTGGGCTTCTACCGGTTCGTCCCGGTTTGGGCGAACTGGTAGCTAATTTTATCATTTTTAATTACTGGTTTGGTGAACCTGCAAATCCGATCCCTGGCTGGCCGTGTGCACCCCTCCCCTCCCAGGAATCTCCACGCAGCCCGTTTTGGATGCCAGGTAAGTGCAGGGCCCATGCAGAGGCTCAGGAAGGCCAGAAATGGGCCCATTTCCGGCCTCCAGAGGGCCTCTGGAGCCGGGCGGGGGGGCATTTTCACCCTCCTGGAGGCTTGAGGAAAGCCTCCAGAGTCTGGGGAGGGTGAAAAACGGGCCTCCCAGAAGTTCTGGAAGGCTGGAATGGGGCCATTTCTGGCTTCCAGAACTTCCGAGAGGCCCGTTTTTCGTCCTTCCCGGGCTCTGGAGGCTTTCAGAGGGCCTTCAGAGACCGGGGAGGCCATTTTTGCCTTCCCAGAGGCTCAAAGAAAGCCTCTGGAGCCCAGAGAGGGCTGACTAAGCCATGCCCACCATGGCAGAGAACCGGTTGCTAAGAAATTTGAAGCTCATCCCTGGTTTAATGGTGGACAGGACCCGGTTTAATGGTAGACATGGTTTAAGGTCCTGGGCAATTGAGCACATGGAAGAGAGAAAAAGAGAGAGAGATATATTTATACCCTCTCTTGGGCTTTGAACTTGCTTCCTGTTTCTGAGGCAAGAAATGTATCCTGACTGGTTGTCAGACTCCCATGGGGTCATGCAGGGGTAACTTTGCAGGTTTTTTTGAGTTCCAGGCTTGATTGAATCTTGCTGGGTGATGTAATGAAGGAGCTTTGGGCAATTCCTATTATGCTTCAATAGCTTTGTCCTAGTTTAGATCTCGAGTGAGGGCTAATACTATTACCCTGGAGCTGAAGGTCTTTTGTCTTTTTGTGAAGATGGCCTAGTCTTTTGTCTTGTAGATAAGCTGGGACCAAAATATCTACTGGGGCTGAGTTTCTGTCTCCCTTAAGATTTTTCTTTCTGTTTTAAGGGAAATATTCTGCCTTTTAAATATTTCCTAGAATATTTCATTTTTCTATGAGAAGGGTGGATGCTAACTTTATAGTAAGCCAACTAAGACACAATGTTATTCAATGTTTCCTTCCATCAACAGGTCTATCCATAAGGTATGCTTTAAAAAAGAAGGTCCAGATAGCACCCATGATGTTCAACCAAAGCTCTGTCCATTTTTATGTCTATTTCAGTTTTGATGACATTATTATGATCACCATGTTGACTTTTTTCTATTTTAATGTGTGGACAACCTGCCCCAGGTCTGGGCAGGATTTCCTGTCTGTAACTACTTCCCATAAATTCCTAACTGTCAGGAGGCAGTTATGCTGTCCATGGAAATATTCACAAGCAAACAGAAATGGACACATTGATCCATGTGAACCAACTGGAACTTTGGAAGTAAACTTTCCCGTGCGGTTCTTAGTGATCTCTGAGCCTGGTTTCTATGGAGATTCTCATCTATGGAGACCAAGACTGGGTAATGGAAGAGAGCAGCCTTACAGTTGACTACTTGATCTTGGTGCTTAAGTGCTCATCATAACTCCTGTGACTGCTATTTTGTGAAAAAGCCACATGCTGTTTTGTATAACTGTAAGGGTTCATGGAGTCCTAGTGGACAATCAATTAAATATGAGCCAGCATAAATATGAGCCAATGCAACCCTAAATTGCATTAACAAAAGGATACAATCAAGATCAAGGGAGGTACTAATACCACTCTATAAAGCCTTAGTAAGGCCACACCTAGAGTCCTGCATCCAGTGTTGTTGACCACACTATAAAGAAAAAAGATGCTGAGACTCTAGAAAGAGTGCAGAGAAGAGCAACCAGGATGATTAGGGGACTAGAGTCTAAAACATACAATGAACAGTTGCAGGAACTGGGCTTGGCTAGTCTAGGGGAGAGAAGGACCAGGTGAGACAGGATAGCAGTCTTCCAAAATTTGAGGGGCTGCCACAGAGAGGAGGAAGGGGTCAAGCTATTTTCCAAAGCACCTGAAGACCAGACAAGGAACAATGGAGGGAAACGGAATAAGGAGAGATTTAACCTGGAAATAAGGAAAAAAATTCTGACAGCGAGGACAATCAACCAATGGAACAGCTTACCTTCAGAAGTTGTGGGTGCTTCATCACTGGAGGTTTTCAAGAAGAGACTGGACTGCCACTTGTGAAAAATGGTACAGGGTCTCCTGCTTGAGCAGGGGGTTGGACTAGATGACCTACAAGGTCTCTTCCAACTCTGTTATTCTGTATCTGTCTATGTACAATTGCGGATATTTCTGCTTGATACAAAGGATTATCTAGTTTGATGAGGCAAACCTTCAGTTATTGCTTTCATTGTGTAATCTTGGTTGCCTTCTAGTCTAGCCTTTGGTGACAATCTGGAAAATATAAGCATATTTATGACAACAACTATCTCGGCCTTCTAAAGACTGCCAGCACATTTTCCTTTTAGACTTTTCTTTTCACCTTTATTTCCTTTTAGACTTTTCTTTTCACCTCCTTTACATTATATATATATTTGTTTTCTGAGGTTCTCGCGGGTATTTGTATGTGGATCTTTGGTTATTCGGGTTTTCTCCCACGTAAGATTGGAAGTATCTAGGCAACGTTTCGATGAAGTCTCATTCATTATCTTCAGGCTTGTGTCTTCCGCTCTGTGCTTCTCAGACGAACACAATACAGAAGCCTGATGATGGCAGATGAGATTCTGCTGAAACGTTGCTACAACTTTAAAAGCACCACTACTATGACGTGGGAAAATACCCAAACAAAGCTGAAGGCCATACATGTAAGTACCCGCGAAAACTTAAGAAAATATATATATATCATCGGTAATTGAATATTGGAGTGTAAGTTCTTCAGTGTATCTTGAGTGATGAAGATGTACTAAAAATCCACAAATGAAATGATTGATTGTTATGCACATTTGAGGGAAAAGGGACTATAACAGGGAAATAAAAATCTCCATTAGTACAGGGATTACAATATTTAAAGCTTGTGAAGAAAAAAAAAATGAGTTTGACCTCTTTGTGAAAAATCCCTCAAAAATCCCTCTTCCTTTTTAGGCAATCAGTTTTGCTTGTTTTAGAAACCTGAATCTTCAAAACTGTTTTTTCTTACCTGGACTCAGGAGGATCTTCAAGAGAAAAGTGACAGTTTCTGTTTTTTTTTCTGAAAACAGAAAATGCACCCAACTGCTGTGCTTTATTACAGATACTACCAACGTTATTTCTCTTGAGAGATCGCAGGGCTGGTTCTGTGTCCTAGCAGAAAAAGAGCTGAAATCTTAGAGCCCCAATAAATATACAAACTTATACAAACACAACAAAATCTGATATTTTGTGGGATGACCTGGTTGGATTCTTTCCCATTTCCTTTTAAACTTGACTCACCTGTTAAACATCTGCCCCCAGGTGCTGATTTAAAAGCTGGTAGTGGCTGGAAGACTAATTGGAGTTTACTGTAATGTGTGTTTGCTTTGGGCTACAACACAACAGAATCCAAAACAGGCAGCTGGAACAAAACACAGCAGCTGTTAGAATCGAAGGCATGGGCTGTCGACTATATTGTACTAATCTTATCTCAGTTCCATTGTTTGTGACCCCAATTTGCCAAGTCAATTCTTTGCACAGAGTTTTTTAAGCTGTTTAAAATCAAGCTCTAGGGGAAAAAAAACCTGGGCCTTCCTTGATGAGTATTCACTGGAGAAAGCAATTATGTTTGGAGGAGTTAGAAGTAAAAGAAAACCAGGCCTCAAAATGTTCTGATCCAGCTCCCCAAACACGACAAACCCTCTGAAGTTAAATTAATGATTCCTTTATTAGGAGCGCCAGCAGCCCCGGCAAAAAGTTTCTCTCTCACCACAGGCTAACAAGTCTGTCCGGCAGGGAGATGAATAGTTGTTTGCCACACCTATTAATCTCCATCCCCAGAGCTAGGGAGGGGCTTTGCTAGCAACGGTGGCTCTTCCATCCCAAGGACCAATCCATAGATTTCCACTGCTCTCCTCTCCTCTGCCTTCTGCACAACCATGCATCAGGCACTGGACCCAGCTGTTCCTCCTCTTCCTCATCAGCCACCTCCAGACCTGGTGGCTATTGACTCTCCATCTGAGGGCTGACGGATGGCCCGGGATCCTGTCTCTCTCTCTCTCTCTCTCTCTCTCTCTCTCTGCCAGCTCCATTCCCTCTTCCCCCTCGGAGCTCTCAGGTCGCCCTGATGCTGACCCTGACTCCCACGCCTACTCCTCCTCTGATTTGGCTTCTGGAAGGGCTGGCGGCCGACAGGCCACAACACAAAGAACACAATAGAATACTTTATTGGCCAAGTGTGAATGGAACACAAGGAATTTGTCTTGGTGTAAATACTTTCAGTATGCATAAAGAAAAGGTACATTCATTAAGAGTCAAGAATAATAGCGTACAACACTTAATGATAGTCATAGGGTACAATCAACGATCAAATCATACTAGGAAACAGTCAATATAAATAAGGATACAAGCAACAAAGTTACAGGTTGGATACCAGCCAGAGCACAGAAAAACTCAAAGAAGCAATGCAAAATCAGAAGACGTGGAGAGACATGGCTTATAGAATCACCAAGAGTCAGACACAGCTGAATGGCTAACAATCATCATCATGGTGGAAGTGACTGAAGCACCTGGGCATTTGGCGAGCTGCAGTCGGCCTGGGGGAGCAGGACATTAGAAGGAGCCCAGCCCCAGAGCAATGGCTGAGACTGTAGGGAGCCTGAGAGCAGGGCAGAAGATGATCCAAGAACAAGCTGGGAAGGTACAATTGTAGTTCTTCATCTTTTCTTCTGGGAGAGGAAACCTATGCACAAAAAAAATTATGGGCAAGGAAGAATATCAGACAAGAAGGAATTAATGTGGTGGGTGACTCCCTTGCTGAGGTTGGCTCTGATTAGTTGATTTCTGAATGGTAACCCAGAGGTCACCAAGTTGGCTCACAAGCATGAAGGCTCAGGGGGAGAGTAGTTGTAGACCTTCTGGTCAGGTATCAGCAGGAATAAACAATTCTAGCACTCAGAGAAGCAACCTAGAACTAAGGGGAAATTTCCTAATGATGGGAGTGGTGGGATTCAATTTTTTTTACTACTAGTTCTGTGGGCGTGGCTTGGTGGGCGTGGCAGGGGAAGGATACTGCAAAGTTTCCATTCCCTCCCCACCCCACTACCCTGCTTTCCTGCTCTGTTCTCCTGTGCAGGGCAACAAAAGAAGATCCAGCCAATCAACTGGGACTCAGGAGGCAGAGAATGGAGGGCGGTGCAGCCAGTCAGAGGTGGTATTTGCCGGTTCTCTAAACTACTCAAAATTTCCACTACCGGTTCTCCAGAACTGGTCAGAACCTGCTGAATACCACCTCTGGTTCTTCATCATCTGAATTCCCTATAGTTTAAGATCTTTTGTGATCCAGGGAGGTATCCAAGCAGTGAGTGATCAGGCTAGTGAATGTTGATGGGGTTGTTGAAGAATTTTTGCCCTATTCACTTACAATTCAGTTGGGTTGAAAAATGTATTTTGTTTTTCACTTGAAAAAGGATAAGGTTGATCCCTGGAATTGGTAAGACTACGTGGTTTGACAATATTCTGCATTTAGATTTACCAATGGAGGAGTTATTAGGCCAGAATGTGACCATGCACGAGAAGCTTCTAGAACTGATCTGTTTGAGCACCAATTTTGCCACCACGGCTGTTCTATTGTTGGAAGGTAACCAAAGTTAAGTTTATATTTTTCAAAATACATAGTATCAACAAAATAGCTAACAGTAAAAAAAAAACCACATGAGTAAATGAAGCAATCTTTAAGCAAGCAAGGAAAAAAGGAAGGAAGGAAGGATAGTGTTCTGAACTAACAGGCTCGTAAGCCTGCAAACCTGACTGGCCTTTTCCACGGCAGGCTCGTAATCCTGCAAGTTTGATTGGTCCGTTGACAGCGGGTCGCGATTGGTCGTTCAGGGCCGATCCGATTGGCTAGTTAACGGGCTGCCGCGATTGGACGCTCCAAGCGTGGCAAACTTAAACCATTGGACGCTTTGACAGCAGCCAGCTCTATAAAAGGGGCTGCTGCTGCCTTACGCTTTTAGCTCTGTTCCTGAAGTCACTAATAAAGAGTTTGGAGTCACTATCTGATGTCTCGTCTCCGTTCTTGCGCCCACCCTCCGAGATAGAACAGGTAGGTAGGTAGGTAGGTAGGTAGGTAGGTAGAAATAAATAAATAAATAAACAAATAAACAAACAAACAAACAAATAAATAAATAAATAAATAAATGTGGGAGGGAGAGAGGGAGAGGAAGAAGGAGGAGGTGGAGAGGGAGGGAGCGAAGAAAGGAAGGAAGATAAAGCTAAAAACATTATACTAAAAAGAAAAAAATGACCTTAGCTTGATTTATACCTAAATTTACAATGATCAGATTCTTAATTCCACATTATGTGAAGAGATAATTCTGTTTAAAGATGTGATTTAACTTTGTTTGCCTTGCAACTGTAGAAGGACCAATATTACTAACAACAGCTACTACTACTTGTGGACTGGAATAAGCATCAAATGGCAAAGTCTGCCATGCTGGTCAATATTTATTTATTTTTACCTTTTATGCGCTGCCCTTCAACACAGAAATGCTCCAACCATTGTAAATTATAAAGCTGATTCCAAACGGCTAAGTGGGATTATTCATCCTTATAATGGCTGCGTAATAACCACCAACCTCAATGAAAATTTCAAGAGCAGCCTCTTCAGGTCCCCTGAATTTCACAGATAATAATTTGACCATTGATTTATGGCAGGGAAGGGAATTCTCCTCACAGATCACATTGAAGTGGCATTAACAGTAATAATGTTAACACCATTTAAAATGATCATAAAATCATGCATTCACTGTTCATTTTATTACAGAGATAGTCTCCAGCTGCCCTGATGGACACATTAAATAAAACCAGGGTAATAAATCATTGTAGTCAGTCCCTAGTGATTCCTTACCTCAATCTCCTACTTTAAGATTAGTTTCTCATACCTAATTTATAGAAACTTTTGGGTTCAATTTTTTTTAATTTTTTTTTACAAAGCATAAAATACAAAAATATAAAGAAAAATTGAGGTTAAAAAAGAGGAGGAAAAGGGGAAGAGAGAAAGGTTTAGGGAAGAGAGAGGAAAAGAAAAAAAACATTGCTGACTCCTTTGGGTATATTAGAATAAGATAATTATAACATGAAACCTCAATTTTTTAACTTTTATATAATAGCATATATATTAGCCATTTGTATAACACCAGACCTAGCTAATCAGCAAAACATAAAATCAAAGTTTCATTTTTTCCCACCTCAGGCACAAAGTCCAAAAGTGGTTTCCAAGTAGAAACAACATTAATTGTATTCTTTTCTTTCATCAAAACAGTCAATTTATCCTTCTCTGCTAAATTTGTGGAAATGTCTCAATCTCAGCTCATTTGTAAACATTTGCTGGCACGCAATTTCAGAGAAAGGCAAATTTTTCAACAAACTTTCCAGACCCCAAACTCCAGAGTCTGAATTGCTGTAATTATAACTTTCTTCTGGGAAAATAGCCCACGGGTGGACATTATCAGTTGCTAACAGTGCTTCCTATCTTCCACTCCTTTCCACATTTTTCCTTTCTAATGCCCAATCAGGTCTTTGGAGAATTGTCAATAAACATAGACCATCTAGCAAGTCTATCTTTTTATTCAGCTTCATCGATAATTCTGTCTGAGTTCAAGAAATGGAAACCTACACCTGATTTAAGGGATGAATTATAAAAAGAGATCAAAAATCTATTGACAGGTGCCAGACTCAGGTTGGTTGTAAAATAATAATCATTTGGCATGGTGTAGTTTTGAACTATAGCTTTGAACTATAGTGGTTAAAGTACACAATTGCAGGCAAACTCTGCTCACAGCCTGGAGTTTGATCCTGATGGGTTTCAAGGTTGACTTAACCTTCCATTCTTCTGAGGTCCGTAAAATGAGGACCCTGATTGTTGGGGGCAGTAGGTTGACATTATAAACCACCCCATAAAGCACTATGGAGCGGTACATAAGCTTAAATGCTGTTGAATCCCTGGGAAAACATTTTATCACTAAAATGGAAAAACAAAAATCTCACCTCGCCCATCCTACATATTCTTTCTCTTCCCATCTTTTAGTTATAGCTGATAATTTGTATTTTTAGAGTATTTTATTCTTGTTATTATATGCTTGTTTGGTATAGTTTTAGCCTTTTCAACATTGGAAGCTGCCCAGAGTCACCTCATGATGAGATGAATGGCAAACAGAACAACTGTAGGCAGGACAAGAAACAATGCATGGAAATTAATCAAGGAGAGAAGCAACCTGGAATTCAGGAAAAACATCTTAACAGTGAGGACAATTAACCACTGGAACGACTTAGCTCTAGAAGTTGTGGGTTCTCCATCACTGGAGGATTTTAAGAAGAGATTGAACAACTATTTGTCTGAAATGGTATAAGGCAGTGTTGGTGAATCTTTTCGGCACCGAGTGCCAAAACAAGTCTGTGCGCACGGAAGGGGCAGCGCCAGAAACCGGAAGAGCAGATCCCTAATGCGTGCATGTGGGAATGTCAGAAACTGGAAGAGCAGCTCCTGGTTTCCATCATGCGCATGTGTGCCAGCCACCTGGTCTTCCAGTTTCTGGTGTGCATGCACACGTAAAGACCAGCTGGCCGGTCACTCATGCCCGCGCCAGGAACCGGAAGCTCAGCTTCCCGGCATGCACATGCACATCGGGGAGCCACTCTTCTGGTTTTTGGCGCTCCCACACATGAGAAAACCAGCTGGCTGGTGTGCCGGAACCTGGAAGAGCAACAGCTGGCCTGCCCGGAAAGATGGTTCTGTGTGCCACTTCCGGCACACCTGCCATAGGTTTGCCATCACTGGTATAAGGTCTCCTGCCCAGAGCAAAGGATTGGACTAGAAAGACCTCCAAGTTCTATTCTGATTGAATAAATAAAATAAATAAGTACCATTGGTTCTTGATCAGGTTTCCTAATCCACCACGTGAGTCCAGAGATGTTAGCCAGAAAATAAAGATAAAATGTGATCGTTTGGGTGTGGATGGCCATATATATTTTGATTTGAAACATATCGCTGTATCATTTGAAATGCTTTTTCTCATCATTCTTCAAGGCCACAAATGGGCTGTAAGTAAGTAATTAAGTAAGTAAGTAAGTAAAAATAAATAAATAAATAAATAAATAAATAAATAAATAAATAAATAAATAAATAAATAAATAAATAAATAAATAAATAAATAAATACATACATACATACATACATACATACATACATACATACATACATACATAAATGGTCTGGTTGCAGAAGCCAGACAGGCAAAAGGAAGGGAGATGTTTAAATGACTTCAATCAAGCATCTACAATGGGAAAAAAAAAACCTCATGCTATCAACATCCATCCTAGATATTTACCCTTTACTCTCTGAATATATTTTTTAATTTTGTGTTTTGATTGTGCTTACAGTATATGCAATATGAATATTTTCCCCCCAGATTTGGATCATTGACCCTCTGGGTAAATTGCAGACTGTACCTAAAGAGGTGAAAATAGATAAGGCAGAATAAATTTCACTATTGCTGATGTTTCTGCTTCTTCTTCCAGCTCAAATTTAGGGAATTGAGAATTAAATTCAACTGATTTGCTGCCCAAATAGCATCTCCTCATGTAGAACTGATGGATTTCCAGATAGAGCTTTTTAAAAGCTGAAATTGCTAGTCAAGTATTGAAATATCTTATGGTGTTTGCAGCTACATAGCTCTTGAGAGATTCTTCCTTTTATCTTTAACAACAAAACAAGTGTAGAAATAATCTAAATATAGATGTTCTCCACTTACAAGTAATTTCAGTTTCTTTAAATATTAAACTTTTATCCCAGCAAAAGCAACTTCAATTTCTGAACTTTTAATTAACTTCCCCAAATAACTGCAAAATCTAGCTTTCATTTTTGGTACATTGAAAATGTTAATTTTCCATTTACAAGAAACAGAATGCTTTTTATTTTATTGCCAATTTTCTCTTACTTGTGCTTGCCTCTTGATCAGAAGATGTGTGACTTTAAAAAACAATAACAAGATTCTTGCAGCCTGAACAAAGTTTGAAATTTGTTGTTGCTGTAGATAGCTGGGTAGCCTTGATTACAGGGAAACATTAAATACTAAATCAGAAGAGCCAAAATAATAGTAATAATTTTCTCCTAGAAAGCAAATTATTACTTCAGGCTACAGAAATATGCTTAGGTTTCTGAGTTTTAGCAGTGGGGGTTAGATGGCAAATTTCAAAGGAAATATTGGTTTTTCTGTCTTTAGGGCAGCATTTCTCAACTGTAGGAACTTTAACATGTGTGGACTTCAGCTGTGGTGAAATTTCAAAAGTCAGTTCTGTAGTATCGCTTAGGATGTGTTCTTGAAAATAAAGATTTATTGGAAAATTTTGCAATTGAAAAACAAGACCTTCTGAGGCTGGAAAAAGTGTCATATTCACCATGGTTCCATGTACATGCAGTCCTAAGTAATTTCAGTATAACACAGTTAGAAGGGACCTTGGAGATCTTTTAGTCCACCCACTGGCACCAGCAGGAGACCCTAAACCAGGGCTGTCAAACTCATGGTCTGTGGACTGGATGTCTCATGCACTGCCCACACCAATGCCCGGTTTAGCAAAGGGGGAAAAAGTTCCGATATGTCAGGTGACACCGCCATGACAACACAAGTTTGACACCCCTGCCCTAAACCATTCCAGACAAGTCCAGTCTCTTCTTAAAAGCCTCTAGTTAAGGTGAAGCCACAACTCCACAACTTCTGAGGGCAAGTTGTTCCACTAATTGATTGTTCTCACTGTTAGAAAATTTCTCATTATTTCTAGATTGCTTCTCTCCTTGGTTAGTTTCCATCCATTGTTTCTTGTCTTGCCTTCTGGTACTTTGGAAAATAAGTTGATCCCCTCTTCTTTGTGACAGCCCCTTAAATATTGGAACATTGTGATAATGTCACCCCTGGTCCTTCTTTTCACTAAACTAAACTCACTCAATTCCTTCAACTGTTCTTTGTATGTTTTAGTCTCCAACCCTTTAATCATCTTTGCTGTTCTTCTCCGTACTCTTTCCAGAGTCTCTACATCTTTTTTATAGTATGGTGACCAAAATTGGATACAGTATTCCAGGTGTGGTCTTACTATAGCTTTGTAAAGCGGTGCTAGTACTTCACGGGAGCTTGATTCCATTCCTCTGTTAATTGAACCTAGAATTGTGTTGGCTTTTTAAGCTGCTGCTGCACACTGTTGGGTCGTTTTAATTGATCATCCATTAGGATTCCAAGATCCTAGTTACTGCTTTCATTTCATTTCATTTTAGTTTTTCACTGCAATTGTTCTTATGGATGTGCGATGACTCAGGGCATGGCACAAAGGCAACACAGTCAGATAATCAGTAAGAGTCCCTTTATTAGCTCCAACTTTGCCCTCAATGTCCTGGTTACCTCCTGGGCTGGAGAAAAACTCTCCCAGGAACAGCCTTTGGCTGCAGAGAATCAAGTCCAAAACGTGGTCAATAAAATCTGTAACGATAAGTCCAAACAAGGCAAAAAGAGGTAATTAGTCTGGCATGACCGTAATTCAACCTGGTTGAGGGGATGCCAGGAATACAGATAACCAAAGTCAACACAAGATAAACTCACATTTTTCCCCAAAAGACACAGCACTTAGCTTGCACCTCTTTTAAACTCTCGTTCTCAGTTGTGGCTAATGAAGGGAATCAGGGCCCTTTCCTCCCCCATAAGCCATGCAACCCACATTGCTCTCTTCTCTGTTCCTCCCTGCGTGCCCTAGGATGAAGAGGGGGCGGACCTGGGTCTTCCTCTGAACTCCCTCTCCCTTGTTCTACCTCTTTCCTGCTCTGCCCAGCCAGACTTTGCCCTTCCCCAGTTTCCTCCACAGCCAACGGAGCCACACTCCCACTACCTATCAGCTGTTTGTCTTCCTCCTGGATCCACACTCTGACAGGGGCATGACAGGATGCCAAGAACGTGAAATAGTTTGTGTGTCTTTCTTTCTTTCCCTCCTTTTGTCCTCCTTTAGTTCCGGGCCTGTTTCTGGCTTCCGGAGGGCCTCCGGAGCCCGGGGGAGGCTGTTATCGCCCAGCTGACTTCTGACAAGTAAAATCAATAGAGGAACCCTGATTCACTTAACAACCAATGCTTTGCTTAACAACTGTAGGGATTTGTTTAACAGCTGTTGCAAAAAAAAAGTTGTAAAATGGGACAAAACAACTGCCTTACTTAGTGACAGGGGCGCAATTGTGTTCTTAAGTCAAGGACGTCCTGTAGTTGCTTGCTGCAATATATCTATTAAGCTTTCTTCTGATATATTAATCTAAGTTCTTTTCTTCCTTCTTTCCCTCTCTTTTCCCATCCTTCTCTTTTTCTCTAAAGAAAATAATTCCACCAAGAACGTGAAACATTGCCTGATAGACTTTTTTCCCCTTGAAGAGAAAGGTATGGTGTTTAAGATCAAAGCACCTAAGAGTGAATTATGCAACAGAATTGATATGAATTATAGCTTGACTCTGGAGTCCCTCTCAGAGATTGAGAACTGGCAGGAAATCAAATCCACGGCTCCAGATTGCTTGCCCCAAATCTTTTCCTGTTTGCTGCTCTTGGAGATTAAATTTTTAATTTGATACTTCTTATCTATTTAGCCAAATTTATTGTACAATAATCACATGTTAATAAATGATGAACGGAGATATTGCGCTTTCCTTTCAGAGCTGCTCTTCATCCGTAAGAGGGAGGAGGTAAGGGAAAAAAAAACCCAGAAAAGAAAACAAAAGGGAAGCTTTTATGCAAAGGGAAAACTTTTCACAAAAAAGGGGTCAGAAAGCAAGTGCAATTATCTCCGCTTCAAAGAAGGCAGTTTTGTGCTACGAGGGTGGGGTGAGGATTAAAATAAAAATAAAAATCCTACTTTTGGTATGATGGATTGCGGTCAGTTTATTTTCCAGATAAATAAGGGGATCAACTTATTCTCCAAAGCACCAGAGGGCAGGAGAAAGAAACAATGGATGGAAACTAACCAAGGAGAAAAGCAATGTGGAATTAAGGAGAAATTCCCTGACAGTCAGGGGTGGGCTGCAAATTTTTTAACAACCGGTTCTCTGGCTGGGTAGGCGTGGCCAATTGGTCATGTGACTGGGTGGGTGATGTCACTCATCATACCCAGTCCCGCCCCCCGGCCACTTGCCTCAAAGGAACAGGTAGGATTCAGCCAGTTGGGGTTAATCCCATCACTACCTGGCCCCGCCCCCATCCATTTTCCCACCTGTTTTTCAGCCTGTTTCGGGGCTGTTTTCAGGCCATTTTGGGGGGCACTTTTAGGCCATTTTCACCTCCAGAATGGCCCCGAAATAGGTGGGGGTGAGGCCAGCTCGTGGTCTGATTTGCCGGTTCTCTGGACAGCACAGAATCAGAACAAGGGGTTTGGCCAAACCGGCCCGAACCTGCAGCAGCCCACCTCTACTGACAGTGAGAACAATCAACCAGTGGAATGGTTTGCCTTCAAAAGTTGTGGGAGCTTCATCAGTGGAAGATGTAAGAGTACCACTTTATAAAGGCTTGGCAAACCTGGAATACTGCATGCAGTTTTGGTGACCATGTTACAGAAAAGATGTAGATAGAGACTCTGGGAAGGGTGCAGAGAAGAACAGCAAAGGCGATTAGAAGGGTGGAGACTAAAACATACAAAGAATGCTTGCAGGAATGAGTAAGTCTGTTTTAGTGGAAAGAAGGACTGGGGTGTCATGATAACAGTGCTCCAATATTTGAGGGGCTGCCACAAAGAAGAGGAAGTCAAGCTATTCTCCAAAGCACCTGAAGGCAGGACAAGAAGCAATGAGTGGAAACTAATCAAGGAGAGAAGCAACTGGAATTAAGGAGAAACTTCCTCACCATGAGGATAATCAACCAGTGTGACAGCTTGCCTTCAGAAGTTATGGATATTTCAGCATTGGACGCTTTCAAGAAGAGACTGGTGTCAGCTTTGGAAGCTATATTGAGATTTGATACTCCCACGCTGCCATAGTTGAGCCTGAGAAAGTGGGAGGGAGAAATTCATTTGAGTATATCTAGTTAGACAAAATAAAATTCTTTTGTTTGGTTCAGGGTTCAAGTGTGGCGCATAATGAAATGGGAATCTTACTTTAGGACGGATGATGATTGGGCCATGTGATGTGGTGATGGCTAAGGTGGGGGATGGATTTGTAGTTTTGACTTTTGCAAGGAAGCCCAGAATTTTCAGATTTGGGATTCCACAGATGGGCCAATTACTATCCAAATAAACGTACCTTTGAGAGTTGTCTGTCTCAGAGTTATTGATTGGAATGGAGGTTTGCTGGAACACTGACAACTGGACTGCCATCTGTCAGCAATGGTGTAGAGTCTCTTGTTTGGCTGGAGGGTTGGACTAGATGACCTACAACATCCCTTCCAACTCTTTTAATCTGCTAATCTATTAAAGATGGTGATATTTGGTTGTCTTCCTAAGGGATGTCACAGCTTTCCTTTCTTGATTTATGAAGTTCTAAGGGACTGTTTTGGCACCAGTCCAGTTGCTTTTTGAAAAAGTTCCTTTGGGACAGTCAACTATATTTTAGCACATTGCAGCTTAGCGTAGCATTTCCTTGTCTTTTCTTTTATATTGATTTTTATATCATCTTCAAGATGGGTTCTTGGTCTCCTTGATTATCACCAGGGATCACCCTTGTGCATCTAAGAGCCGTGGTGGTGCAATGGTTAGAATGCAGTACTGCAGTCTAACTCTTTGCTCCCTGCCAGGAGTTTGATTCTCACCAGTTCAAGGTTGACTCAGCCTTCCATCCTTCTGCAGTTGATGAAATGAAGACCCAGATTGTTGGGGGCAATATGCAAACTTTGTAAACTGCTTAGAGGGGGCTATAAAGCATTGTGAAGCTGTATATAAGTCTAAAAGCTATTTTTTTCAGTTTTCGTACCTAGGGCATGACTAGAACTCACATCCTCCTGGTGATTGGCCCAAAGTCACTCACCTGACTTTCATATCTAAGGCAGGACTGGAACTCACGGTGTCTTGGTGATTGGCTCAAAGTCACCCAGCCAGTTTTCATGTCCTAAGGCAGGACTAGAACTAACAATCTCCTGGTCTCTAGGCCAGCACCTTCACCACTGCACCAAAATGGCTCTCTTATTTGTTCTTCCTCTTAACCCTCTTTGATTTGTCCATGGATGTCATCATCATCATCATCATCATCATCATCATCATCATCATCGTGACAAGTTCAGATACCTACTGAATATCATGACATTATCCTGGCCTGTGTTTGATCTCTGATTAACTGTAATCATCCCTCTGGTAAAACTGCTCCTAAAAGGAGGAAGAGGAAGAAACATTGAAATGGTGCCAAACTAACAGCTGTGTTGGAACCTGGCTCTAAGAAAAACAGAGGAAATGAATAAATAAAGCAAATATAAGAATGTCAGTATTTATAGAGGTAAAGCTCTATAGGAAACATTCCACTTGTACTAAAATTGATATTTTTGTCCTAGGAATAAATGCTGGGAAATTAGCAAAACTCTCTAATGTTTGTGATTTTTACCCACCTCTGAACATTTTAAACATTTTCAATAAATGGCACCTAATGTGCCAACTTTTCCTCTGAACCCTGATGTGACACCATCAGATGTCTAATTATTTTGGCCCGGCTTATTAAGCACATTTGAAAATTGGCAGAATGGCTTGATTTGATTTTTTTTTTTTTGAGTGTGTGTGAAAAAAATTACATGCTACATTTAATCAGCTCCGGCTTTAAGAAACAAATGTCATTAAACACCATTTAATTAGCAGTTCTTACATCCCTACTGTGTGAAAAATTGTATCCTTGATAACTACAAAACAGTTTTAAGGTCAAATGTGGAAGAATAAAAATACTGCTGAATGGCCTGTGGTAATCGGCTACTGAAAAGAGCAGCTTATTTTCCATTAATTGAAGAGATCGGTTGTGTATCAGGATTAATCAGAGTTTGATGACTAGATTCTGGACAGATGTTATATTTGCGGTTATCTCTTCACCTTTCTCTATCAGCCTATTGTCATTCTTCCTTATCAACCCAACAATGGCCTCCTACATATTAATAGATCTCCAATCTACTTAGTTATCAAAAAACCCCAAAGATTATACGAGAGACGGAAAATATGATGGAATGGAAACAAAATCTGGAACATTTTCCATAACTCTCCTACTGGTCTTCCTTCTTTTCTTAAAATTAATGATTTCACCTTTCCAAAACACCTCCAATATTTTTAACATACTAGTGACAATTTAAACAGTGTAGATTGGCAATTTCCCCCCCACATCTGGAATTACCATGTAATTTCACACAGAGATAGGATTAGCTCCCCCCAAAAATAAATAAATAAATAAATAAAGCTGGCAGGAATAGCTAACACCCAAGAAGATAGGCTCAAGATCCAGATGGATCTTGACAGATTAGAACACTGGGCCGTATCTAACAAAATGAAATTCAGTGTAGAGAAAAGTAAAGTCCTAGACTGGGTGAAACCAGGCTCAAGAGCAGTAACTGTGAGGGGGATCTTGGAGTCTTAGTGGACAACCAGCTAAATCCGAGCCAGCAGTGCAGCAGCAGCAGCCAAAAAAGCCAATGCAATCCTAAATTCCATTAACAGAGGGATACAATCAAAATCAATTGGGGTACTAATACCTCTCTATAAAGCCTTAGTAAGACCACACCTAGAGTACTGCATCCAGTTTTGGTCACCAAACTTTAAAAAAGAAGTTGAGACTCTAAAAAGAGTGCAGAGAAGAGCAACCAAGATGTTTAGGGGACTGTAGACTAAAACATATGAAGAACGGTTACAGGAACTGGGCTTGGCTAGTCGAGTGAAGAGAAGGACCAGAGGAGACATGATAGCGGTCTTCCAATATTTGAGGGGCTGCCACAGAGAGGAGGAAGGAGTCAAGCTATTTTCTAAAGCGCCTGTAGGCCAGACAAGGAACAATGGATGGAAACTGAACAAGGAGAGATTCAACCTGGAAATAAGGAGAAACTTTCTGACAGTGAGAACAATCAACCAATGGAACAGCTTTCCCTCAGAAGTTGTTGGAGCTTCATCACTGGAAGCTTTCAAGAAGAGATTGGACTGCCATTTGTCAGAAATGGTGTAGGGTCTCCCGCTCGGGCAGGGGATTGGACTAGATGACCTACAGGGTATCTTGCAACTGTTAAACATACAGATAGTCCTTGATTTACGACCACAATTTCTGTTGCTAAGCAAAACTGTTGCTAGGTGAAGGTTGCCCCGTTTTACGACCTTTCTTGCCCCCATTGTTAAGCGTAGCTGTTAGGTCAGTAACATGGTTGTTAGGTAAATTTAGCTTTACCATTGACTTTTTTGGTCAGAAGGTCACAAAAGCAGATCACATGATCCCACCACACTGCAACCGTCATGACTATGAGTCAGATGCCAAGCGTCTGAATTCTGATCACATGACCATGGAGATGCTGCAAATTGTGAAAAACAATCATAAATCCCTTTTTTTTCAGTGCCAGGGTCACTTTGAACGGTCACTAAATGAAGTGTTGTAAGTCCAGGACTACCTGTATATAGGTATGCAGCAGTGGTGGGATTCAATTTTTTTTTACTACCGGTTCTGTGGGCATGGCTTGGGGGGCATGGCAGGAGAAGGATACTGCAAAATCCCCATTCCCTCCTAACCCCACTAACCTGCTTTCCAGCTCCGTTCTCCTGTGCAGGGCAACAAAAGAAGACCCAGCCAATCAGCTGGGACTCGGGACGCAGAGAATAGATGGGGGCGGGGCCAGTCAGAGGTGGTATTAGCTGGTTTCTTTGAACTACTCAAAATTTTCACTACCAGTTCTCCAGAACTTGTCAGAACCTGCTGAATACCAACTCTGGTATGCATGTGTATTAGGTTTTGGGCCCATTTGGGTGCTACATTGCTAATAAACTAACTGATGGAATAATGCCACTTTAATGTGATCTCAGAACGTAAGGATGGAAAACTGTTGCCATTGTCTAGAACGAGGCGGGGTCAAATTCAATCTCACTGAGGCCGCATCAGGATTGTGTTTGACCTGGGGGGGGGAGCAGGGGGCATGGCCAGCTTGGAGGTGGCCAGTGTGTCAACTCATAAAATATTTCTATGGTCTTTTTAGAGTTGCCAACAGAAAGGGAGGGGGGGGGGAAAGGGGTTTGAAAGAGCAGTGCGGCAGCTTGGAAATGGAAAGTGCTTTCCATACATACCGTGTTTCTCATATAATAAGGCCGGGTCTTATTTTTTTTGAGCCCGAAAAAATGGCTAGGCCGTCTTTTTGGGGGTGACTTAATCCCCCCTTGCATCTTCGGGCGGGTAGTGACGGCTTGGATGTTGACCTCGGCGTTGGTGGGCACTTCGTATCAGGGTCAACGCAGGCAGCACCATATCCGGGTGTGCAACAAAAGTACTTCCTAACTGCAAGCCCCCACCATTCCCCCATTTCACATGTTTTAATATAGGCCTTAATTTGGGGGAGGGGCTTAATTTCATTTCATGCCTATAAAACATGCTGGGACTTCCTATTGGGGGAGGCCGTATTATTGGAGAAACAGGGTAGTTTTTCAAAGTGACTGAAGTTTCTGCCATGCAAAATTCTAACTGGAGAACATGATTGATGACTATGGATGTGTCTCACCAGGGGAAACCAGGGTCAAGGGTGACAGTGAATTATGTGTCTCAGAGTCGGCTACTCCCAGGCGGTGCCAAATATTTTAACTCCCAATAAATCCTTCTGAAGTTTTGGAAGTTTGGCTCCAAATGGGGTAACTGCCAAAATCCTGACACAGTGTCGGTGTGGGCATCTCAATGTCACTCGTGTCGGGTTAGGGTTAGTGTGGTCGCCAAGTGCTAAGGCAGGACTTCTCTCAGACCTCATTATAATCTTCCTTCCTCCCTTTCTTTTCTTCTTCTTTACTTCCCTCTTCATACTCCTTCCTTCTTCCTTCCCCTCTTTCCTTATTTTTCCTCCCTTGCTGTCTTCCCACCTTCCCTTCTTTTTCTTTCCTCTTTCTCTTTCTTATTTATTTATTTTGATTTGTCAATCGCTTACAAGATAATAGGTATAAGTATATACATAGTTATGAATACATGAAATGGATACATATAAGAAAAATACAAAGAAACAATAGGACAGGGATGGTAGGCATGTTGGTGCACTTATGCACCTCTTAGGAAAGGGGTGAGGTCAATAGTAGACAGTCTAAGGTTAAAGTTTTGGGGGTTTGGGGAAGAAACCACAGAGTCAAGTAGAGTATTCCAGACATTGACCACTCTGTTGCTGAAGTTTTATTTCCTGCAATCAAGTTTGGTGTGGTTAACCTTGAGTTTGTATCTATTGTGTGCTCTTGTGTAGTTATGGTTCAAGCTGAAGTATTCATTGACAGGTAGGACATTGCAATGTATGATTTTATATACCATGCTTAAATCAGACCGAAGACGGCGTAATTCAAGGTTTTCTAGTTCTAGAATTTCAAGTCTGGTGGCATAAGGTATTCTGCAACGAGTAGAGGAGCGGAGAACTCTTCTTGTGAAATTTCCTTTCCTGTCCCTTCTTGCATGCTCAAATGCAAAAGGGGAAACATTTCTCCTTTTGTTTTGTGTTTTGTTTGTTTTGCTAGCCCTCTGCCAGTGAAAATGGAGCTCAGGAGAGTAGTGCGCAGCCCTCCTGAGCTCCGTTTTTGCTGGCAGAGGCACCTTGGGCTGGTCCTTAGTTTAGTTTAGTTTGGTTTGGTTTGGTTTAGTTTAGTTTAGTTTAGTTTAGTTTAGTTTAGTTTAGTTTATTGTCATTGCACCTCGTACAACGAAATTAAATGCCATCTTCAGTGTACATTATAACTATAAAAATAGAACACAAACACACATCCTTCGTGTTCTACACAATTGAATTGAAAATCCGATATTGCATTATTTGTAAGGGTGGCTCCGTGGACCAGATCTAAGCACCTCACAGGTCGGATTCATCTTGCAGGCCTTGAGTTTGAACACCCCTGGTCCAGAAGTGGTATTCAGCAGGTTCTGACCAGTTCTGGAGAACCAGTAACAGAAATTTTGAGTAGTTCAGAGAACCGGCAAATCCCACCTCTGACTGGCTGCACCCCCCTCCATTCTCTGCCTCCTGAGTCCCAGTTGATTGGCTGGGTCTTCTTTTGTTTCCCTGCACAGGAGAACGGAGCTGGAAAGCAGGTTGGTGGGGTGGGGAGGGAATGGGAATTTGCAGTATCCTTCCCCTGACACGCCCACCATGCCACGCCCATAGAACCGGTAGTAAAAATTTTTGAATCGTACCACTGCCCTGGTCTAGAGTCATGTGAAGACCTCACCTCTGCTTCTGTTCTTCTTTTGAGCTTCTATTTACCTTAGTTTCTGAAGTTTCTGAGTCCTTCTAAATAGGTTTTGGAATTCACTTTGGTGTAATTTTCCCATGGATTTGAGTCGTGCTAATCCTGCACATATTCGAAAACTCATTAGATTGATGAAACCTCAACCCTCCCAGGCCAAAATAAACCTGAACATATTAAAAAGGATTAAAAGTCTCCTTTTCATTAATGTAGTAATTGCTTAAAGCTATCGCTAGGCAGTATACTTTGGAACTTTGAAGATAAAAGTAAAATATCCCTAGATAAATGGATACTTAATCAAATGTTGCTTACTCCCCACATACCTTCTTAATCCAAAAACAGTTCTATTAGGAGAGCTCTAGTACATAAACAAATAAGGAATAACAATGAATAATGCACTTAAGTATGGATTTAAAAAAAATATCTTTGTGTAAGTTCCTATTCACAGTAAAAAAGTGGCACTAAAACGATGCAAACACATCATTCAGAAAAGATACCTGCTAGTGTAATATTGTGATGATCCGGGACAAGGCATGAAGGTCACAAGCCAGCTGGGAGTTCAAATTCCCCTTGAATACTTCAAATTCCCCCCCAAATGGCAGCCTCTGGCTGCGCCCAGTCCAGCAAAGCAAAAGAATAAAAAATGAATCCATGAAATCAGGAACAAGGCACTGAGTCCATGAAGCCAGGAAGAAGCAAGCAGTTCTGCAAACTCCAAATGTCTGTACTGGCACACCAAACTACAAATTCAGCATTTGTTCCTGACAAATGCCAATCCCCACAGTGTCTCCTTAAATCTCAGTCCACAGGTGCCCCCTTGTGAAGAGGGGCAGGGTGCTGTCCTCCCAAGTTGTCAGGTCAGCCTGCGCTGTTCCTGGCTTCTCTCCTCTCTCCGTGCTCAGGGATCAGGCAGGGCCAGTCCTTGCTCATCACCTGAACTCTGTTGCTCCTCCTGTCTACTCCTTGCCCTCTCTTGGTCATCCTGCCCCTGTTCCTCCCTGCTAACAAGTCATCCCAATCCCGAGGGGCCCTGAGCTGCCTCGGCCTGCTCCTCCCCACATTCCTCCAAAGCTAACGCCGCCTCCCCCTTTATCTCCGTTGGCTTCAGCTCCAGCTCATCCTCCTCCACAGATTCAGGCTCCAGCGGGGGTATGACAAACATGTGTATGTGTGTCAGAACTGGCCCAGCTTGGTTTTCTATGAAAGAAACTGTTACATATTTGCATACTTGAAATACTGCATTGTGATTGGTCCGTCAATGCTACCTTCTGATTGGTCCTAAATACTGTTTGTGATTGGTCCGTCTGAATACTTGTAATACTGTCTTTTAATTGGTCGGTCTGACGGCGGGAAGTTTAAGGAGCCGTCATTGGCCGCGAGCCGCGAGCAGCTGCTATAAAAGAGGCTGCCGCGGCTCCGGTTTAGTTGAAGTTACTGAGAGCAAATAAAGAGCTGAAGTCACACTGGTCTCGAGTCAAGTCTTTTCCCGCGACAGAACAGAAACACTCTCGACTCCATTTGTAGCAAAAAGGTTACTTTTCGCAGTGAAAATTATAACCCCCGATGGGTTGTCCAATCTCTTAAAAACTTCCAGTGTTGGAGCACCCACAACTTCTGAAGGCAAGTTGTCCCACTGATGAATTATTCTCATAGTCAGGAAATTTGTCCTTAGTTCTAGACAGCTTTTTAACTTGTTTAGTTTCCATCCATTGTTTCTTGCCTTACCTTCAGTTGTTTTGGTATCTTCTATTGGAGAAAATGTTTTATAGCAGAAGAAACTTTGGTAACCTTCTGGTTGATACTCCTCAGCCCCCCCCCAACCTACTCTGTGCCCTAGTCATGACACATTGGAAGACTTAGCTGCGGATACAGTAAATTATTGATGGAACGAGCGTGCATTATTCTATTCAATTAAATCTCCCTTTGTAAGAGGTGAGCATGTGACAGTCTCCCCTTAATTGAAATCTGCAAGAATCTATTATTACTTTTACCTATCTGCTTTCAACAGCATTTCTCATTAGCACACGGCGTCTCATTGCCACAAAAGATTATATATGCCCAAAGCAAACAGAATTGCTATTGGAGACCCTGTCTTTGCTTGCTCTTTAATCTCCACGGCTTTGTGCTAGCTTTCAGGAGACATGAGGAGGCTCTTTCAACAAAATTAAGTTCAGCTTAAACAAAAGTCATTCCCCCTCCCACTTTATTTTAACCTACATAAAATATATCATTGAAGAGATAAAAGGGACACTTATCCAGATGTGCTAATCTTCTTCTTTTTCTTTCTTTCTTTCTTTCTTTTTTTTTTCTTTTTTTTTTTTTTCTTTTCTTTTCTTTTCTTTTCTTTTCTTTTCTTTTCTTTTATTTATTTTTTTATTATTTTATTATTTTATTATTTTATTATTTTATTATTTTATTATTTTATTTTATTTTATTTTATTTTATTTTATTTTATTTTATTTTATTTTATTTTATTTTATTTTATTTTATTTTATTTTATTATTATTTTATTTTATTTTATTTTATTTTATTTTATTTATTTATTTTTATTTTTTTTTTATTTTTTATTTATTATTATTATTATTTTTTGTCAAGCAATTATAAGATAACAGGTATAAGTATATACATAGTTATGAATACATGAAATGGGTACATATAAGAAAAATAAAAAGAAACAATAGGACAGGGACAGTAGGCACATTGGTGCGCTTATGCACGCCCCATACAGACCTCTTAGGAAAAGGGTGAGGTCAATAGTAGACAGTCTAAGGTTAAAATTTTTGGGGTTTGGGGAAGAAACCACAGAGACAGGTAGAGTATTCCAGACATTGACCACTCGGTTGCTGAAGTCGTATTTCCTGCAATCAAGGTTGGTGCGGTTTACCTTGAGTTTGTATCTATTGTGTGCTCTTGTATTGTTATGGTTGAAGCTGAAGTATTCATTGACAGGTAGGACATTGCAATATATGATTTTATATACCATTTATATACCATCAGACCGAAGACAGCATAGTTCTAGGTTTTCTAGGTCTAGAATTTCAAGTCTGGTGGCATAAGGTATTCTGCAACGAGTAGAGGAGTAGAGAACTCTTCGTGTGAAATATTTCTGGACTTTCTCAGTTGTATTAATATCAGATATGTAATGCGGGTTCCAGACTGATGAACTGTATTCAAGTATTGGTCTAACAAATGTTTTGTATGCTCTAGTTAGTAGTGTGATATTACCAGAGAAAAAGCTATGCATGATTAGGTTAACAACTCTTAACGCCTTTTTGGCTATGTAGTTACAGTGGGCTCTAGCACTTAGATCATTAGAGATGAGTACTCCAAGGTCCTTGACAGAGTTTGTATTGTCAATAAGGTCTTGATTATTCAGCTTGTATTTTATTTTCTGATTTTTTTGCCAATATGTAAGACAGAGCATTTATTTGTTGAGATTTGAAGTTGCCATTTGTTTGACCATTCTGATACATAGTCAAGGTCTTTTTGAAAGGTACCAGTATTGTCGGTGGTGTTGAATAGCTTTACGTCATTGGCGAAGAGAACACAGTTGCTCTTAATATGATCACAGAGGTCATTTATGTAGAGTATGAAGAGAGTTGGTCCTAGAACACTGCCTTGGGGGACACCACTATTGACAGGCACAGAATTTGATAGGATACTCCCAATTTTGACCATTTGTTGCCTGTTTGACAGGAATGCCTCTATCCAGTTATGCAGGTGTCCAGAGATACCATATGATTTTAGTTTTAGTAGTTTGTCATGTACCACTCAATCAAAGGCTTTACAGAAGTCTGTGTAAATTGAGTCTATTGCTTTTTCTTCCAAGCATATTCCCACAGGTTCAAGGTCTGCTTTTTGAATCATTGAACATCACTTTGTACATCCAGCTGTGTCCCCAGGCCTGCGCTTGCATATCTTTGTTAATGGTGTCTTGACATCTCTGTTTTGGAGGCCCACGAGGTTGCCGGCCATTGACTTGTAGTTGATAGACAGTGTTGGCCATGGTGGAAGGTGCTGCTCTCTGGACATGTCCATACCAGCAGAGCCAGAAGGCCTTCTCTCATCTTCTCTATAATTGGTGCCACACCAAAATGCTGTTGAATGGTGTCATTTGTGATGTGGTCAAGAAGGGAGTTGCCCGATATCCAATGGAGCATTCGCATTTCCATGGCATGGAGATAGCTGTCAGTCCCTGTTGTTGTTGCCCAGCATTCAATGCCATACAGTGCAACAGGGGGGATGTTGTGCTCAAGGACAGTCTTATTATCCATCTGAATTATGGAAGTGTAATGGAGAACCTCAAAGACCTAAAGTTTGCATTTGTTTAAAAAAAAAAAATCAAAATTAAGTAAAGATGGAATACACAGCAACCAAGTGAAGTTTATCTAGTAATGTTGTGCTCAGCTGCATGGCACATTTTTCTGGCAATGTTTTGCTCGTCACAATTTTGCTTAAATTGGTGTAGCTTCCATTGTAGTGGTGCCTCTCCAACTGGCTGTATCAAGATCTTCCTTGAAGTTTCTCAAAGGTTTTGCTCCTCTATAACAGGGATCTCCAAACTTGGCAACTTTAAGACTTATGGACTTCAACTCCCAGAATTCCTGTGCTGGCTGAGGAATTCTGGGAGTTGAAGTCCACCAGTCTTAAAGTTGCCAAGTTTGGAGATTCCCTGCTCTACAAAAAGTAGTATTGGTATTCTATCTTATTCTAACAATATTTGGATAGTTATCTTAGTATGGTTCTTGAGTTTCCTTCATTGTGAAGCTGCCATTGTTGGTGTTATCTGTGGTGGCGCAGTGGTTAGAATGCAGTACTGCAGGCTACTTCTGCTGACTGCCAGCTGCCAGCAGTTCGGCAGTTAGATTCTCACCAGCTCAAGGTTGATTCATCCTTCCATCCTTCTAAGATCAGTAAAATGAGGACCCAGATTGTTAGGGGCAATATGCTGACTCTTAGAGAGGGCTGTAAAGCACTGTGAAGTGGTATATAAGTCTAAGTGCTATTGCTATTGCTGTATGGCAGCCCATCTGACAAGAAGCAACACCAGAAGGCGCACAAAGAAATAAAAATAAAAATAAAAAATGTCTAAAAATGTTGATGCTTTCAGGATACATTTTTTGAAAATACAGACTTTTCCCTCTTGACCTTTCCATATTCCTATTCATTCTAAATCACCATAACCTGGATTGATATCAGGGATGTGGTTTATTTAAAAGAAATTCGCATTTGGCCAAAAGAGTTTTAAAAAAAGAATGTGAATAAGATTAAAAAACCATTTCTCATCTTTGAAGGTTCAGACCTAGATTAGGCTGCGATCAAACTTGATTACTCTGCTACTTTTCAGGCTACTTCTGCTGACTGCCGGCTCCCTGCAATTTGCCAGTTCGAATGTCATCAGGCTCAAGGTTGACTCAGCCTTCTGAAGTAGGTAAAACGACGACCCAAATTGTTGGGGGGCAATCTGTTGACTCTGTAAACTGCTTCGAGAGGGCTGTAAAGAATTGTAAAGTGGTATATAAGTCTAAGTGCTATTGCTATTCACCTTGAAGTCAATTCAGTTGCCCATACGTCCAAATGTGCAAAAGAATGGGAGAATAGGAGTTGTACTATGATGTTCCCTTGGGATTATGTGGGAATTTGGGAAATCCAGCACTGTAAACTGCTGGAAAAACTATATCTTTGTGTCAATTTCCACCTGACTACACTTGTCTTGCCATCTCCATCTTTCTACCATGAAAGACAGACGTTCTTCTATACAGGTAATCCTCGACTTTGAAAGACTACCATCTTAGCTTTAGAAGGACCAATCTTAGTTCTAGAAGATGTTTAACATGCAGTTAGTCCTTGGCTTACAACAGTTCATTTAGTGACCACTTGAAGTTACAATGGCAGTGAAAAAAGTGACGTGACCTGTTTTCACACTTACGATTGTTACAATAACCCCATGATCACTTGCTCAAAATTCAAAACTTTGGCAACTGACTCATATTTATGCCAGTTGCAGTGTCCAGGGGTCATATGATCACCTTTTGAGACCTTCTGACTACTAAAGCCAGTGGGGAAGCCAGTGTGATGACCCAGGGCGTAGCACAAAGGCAACACTGTCACATAAGTAAGAAGTGCCCCTTTAATATCTCCAACTTTGCCCCCAATGTCCAGTTACCTACCTTCACCCAAGAACAGTCTTTAAGTAGAGGAAATTCAGTCCAAAAACAAAGTACATACAAACTGTAAATAAAAATCCACCCAAACCACGCTGCAGCAATTAACTGGGCAGGGTAGGATAAGGAATTGCAGACTTGAAAGGCCAGCAAAACACACATAGTTGGGAATATCCCAGGACCCCAGATAAGCCTTGACAATACTATAATAATATTTGCTTTCAACACTTTGTGCGCAACCTCCCTTTTTAAGCACTGTGTTCCCAGCTTCAGCTAATGAAGGGAATCAGGGCCCTTTCCTCCCCCATAAGCCACGCAACTCATGTTGTTCCCTTCTCCATTCCTCCCTGCATGCCCGAGAATGAAGAGGGGTTGGGTCTAGGTCTTCCTCCGAATGTCCTCTGCCTTGCTCTACCGCTCTCCTGCTCTGCCCAGATGGACTTTGCCCTTCCCCAGTTTCTTCCACAGCCAGTGGAGCCACACTCCCACTCCCTATCAGCTGCTTGGCCTCCCCCTCAGAATCAGATTCCAACAGGGGCATGACAGCCAGATTCACTTAACAACCATGTTTCTAACTTAAGAACTGATTGTTAACTGACTTAACAACTGACTTAACAAAAAGCGATTCACTTAATAACTATGGCAAGAAAGGTTATAAAATGGAGCATTTAACAACTGTCATGCTTAGCAACAGAACATTTGGATTCAATTGTGGTCATATGTCAAGGACTACCTTGGGTGGTTTTTCATTACATAAAGCTAAGAAGTCCATACTCACTTCCTTGAGATTATTTCTGAAATTTCTTTCTCCTTTGGAGAAAATTCTATTTCTTCAAAAGAACAAACTCCATAAACGGCAAAGGGTTTATGTAGCCTAAAGAGAAATAATTCTGTTTGTATAGAAATAGAATGAAAATGAATCATATGATTGCAGATGCAATGAGGAAAATGCTTCATTAAAGCACAGGTTCTTGTGATGTCCACATTTATGTTCTTCAAAGAATTAATTGCACAAATTAATTTGACTGAGACAATCTTCTTTAAAGCTACATACCTATTAAGTGGAAATTGATGGCTGGACAATAGGAAATTGGATTATATGGCCTTCTTATTGCTAAGAGATTGGTCCAACATGGGAAAGATAAATTTATGGCCCCAATTACTTAGTGGATTGAAGACCTGACATTATTTGCAATTTATGAACAAGCTGCCTACAGATGTAGATTATGTATGGATGATTACAATGAAATATGTCCATCTTTTATTGAAACTTATACATAACATAATATATACACAAATGAGAAACTCTGAAATATTTATAGTTGACATTCTTTTTTTCTTTTTGTAAATAATTCAGGGGTGGGCTTCTGGGAGTTCACAAGGGTTCGGGAGAGCCCCTAGCTAAGATTCTGTGCAGTTTGGAGAACCCCCAAATTCCACTCCTGACTGGCCCCGCCTATCCCTCCCCTCCCCAGAGTCCCCCATGAAGCCTGTTTTGGATGCAGGTAAGTGTGGAGGCTTGGGGAGGGCAAAAAACAGGCTCCCCAGAAGTTTGGGAAGGCTAGAAATGGGCCCGTTTCTGGCTTCCAGAGAGCCTCCGCAGTCCGGGAAGGCTGTTTTCGCCCTCCCAGAGGTTTTCATATTTGCAATACAATCTAGATTTGATAAAGAAACAAAAGGTATTTATGATAAACCTTTGCTAAATTTTTTGAAGCCCACCCCTGAAATAATTACAATGGTATTGTTGTTGTTGATGATGATGATGATAAGAAAGAAACATGGATGATTGGGGGTTATAAACTAAGTTATAAGAAGAGAGTGGACAGCTAGTTTGCTCTAGTGATTAAGACACCAGGCAAGAAACCAGGAGACTGTGAATTCTAGTACTACCTTAGGCAAAATGTCAGCTGGGTGACTCTGGAGCAGTCCTGCTCTCTCGGCCTAGGAAGAAGCAAGCAAGGATGAACCACTTCTAAAATCCTGCTAGGAAAACTACCCTTCCCAGGTAGTTGCAGAAATCAAGTATCGACCTAAACGTACATTAAAAAGAGGAGGGTGGGTGGAAGATTGAAGGAATTTGATGTGTCTCAGCTATAAGAAAATATAATGGAAGGAGTGGATATAAACAATATTTTTCAGTCACCAGAAAGGGTGTCGTATTAGAAGAAAGACCATATCTATTCTTTATTATTTCAAATGCAACACCTAAAATAATGTCTTGAAAGTACAGGAAGGAAGACTTTGATGTTAGGAAAATACAGGCCTTCTAAAATACTTAAGGATAGAGCTGGACACAACAACCTCATAACCCTTCCCAAGTCTATGGTTCAATGAATAAAAATGACAGGAAAACAGAATTGGTTGTAAAGCCTTTGATTAAGTGGTACACGACAAACTACTCCTAAAACTAAAATCTTATGGTATCTCTGGACAACAGCATAACTGAACAGAAGCATTCCTGTGAAACAGACAACAAATGGTCAAACTTGGGAGTGTCCTATCAAATTCTGTACCTGTCAACGGTGGTGTCCCCCAAGGCAGTGTTCTAGGACCAACTCTCTTCATACTCTACATAAATGACCTCTGTGATCATATTAAGAGCAATTGCGTTCTTTTCACTGATGATATAAAGCTGTTCAATACCACAGACAATACTGCTACCCTACAAAAAGATCTTGACTATGTATCAGAATGGTCAAACAAATGGCAACTTCAAATCTCAACAAATAAATGCTCTGTCTTACATATTGGCAAAAAAAAATCAGAAAATAAAATACAAGCTGAATAGTCAAGATCTTGTTGATGACCCAAGCTCTGTAAAGGACCTTGGAATACTCACCACTAATGATCTAAGTGCTAGAGCCCACTGCAACTACATAGCCAAAAAGGCATTAAGAGTTGTTAACCTAATCCTACGTAGCTTTTTCTCTGGTAATATCACACTACTAACTAGAGCATACAAAACATTTGCTAGACCAATACTTGAATACAGCTCATCAGTCTGGAACCCACATTCCGTATCTGATATTAGCACAGTTGAGAAAGTCCAGAAATATTTCACAAGAAGAGTTCTCCACTCCTCTACTCGTTGTAGAATACCTTATGCCACCAGACTCAAAATTCTAGACCTAGAAAACCTTGAATTATGCCGTCTTCGGTCTGATCTAAGTATAGTATATAAAATCATACATTGCAATGTCCTACCTGTCGATGAATACTTCAGCTTCAACTATAACAACACAAGAGCACACAATAGATACAAACTCAAGGTTAACCGCACCAAACTTGATTGCAGGAAATACGACTTCAGCAACAGAGTGGTCAATGTCTGGAATACTCTACCTGACTCTGTGTTTTTTTCTCCAAACCCCAAAAACTTTAACCTTAGACTGTCCTCACCCCTTTCCTAAGAGGTCTGTAGGGGGCGTGCATAAGCGCACCAACTGCCTACCATTCCTGTCCTATTATTTCTTTGTATTTTTCTTATATGTACCCATTTCATGTATTCACAACTATGTATACACTTATACTTATTATTTTGTAAGCGATTGATAAATCAAATAAATAAATAAAATAAATAAATAAAAGAATTAATGCCACACCACATTTTAAAACCCAACCCAACCTAGTAGCCACTGACCCTTTCTCCTTCTCCTTCTCCCTCCCCTTCTCCCTCCTCCTCCTCCTCCTCTCTTCTTCCTCCACCTCCTTCCTTCCACTCCTCCTCCTCTTCATTTTCTTTCCTTCCTCCCTCCCTCCCTCCCTCCCTCCCTCCCTCCCTCCTTCCTTCTTCCTTCTTCTTTCAAAATGAAATCCTAATTTCAAACTGGTTATGGCTCTTTGCCTTAACCAAAATTGCCTATACATTCAGCTTTGTTTTAAACATGTCGACTCACTGGAATGAAAGAGATTTCAAATATGGAGAAAGAGTAACTTAGAGAAATTAATATACTTTTTGGTTGGCAGCGCACATCAGCACAACTGCATCTGTCAATTCTGTTTCACCCTGGTTCTTCAGTTAGTGATTTAACATCTCACTCCATTTCTGCATTAGTTGCAAGTTCAGCCAAAACAGCTGATTGACAGATGAGTTTTACAGATGGCTAGATCTGCAGGTTTATTTTACATTGTTAATTCTGCATTGTAGTAACTTTACCAATCATTTCCACTATTGATTTTTTTAAAAAACAAATCAGTAAAAGAGGTACATGATTGTGCAAAAATACTTCTGTTGATCTTTTTTCTACTTTTGAAATTGGAGCTGTTAGATTTTGAGAGGGTAGGCTTTCCTCGGGAACCAAGAGGAGTGGACTCACCAATGCCCACTCTACAGATCATTAGATAGATAGATAGATAGATAGATAGATAGATAGATAGATAGATAGATAGATAGATATGATAGAGATAGACAATAATAGATAGATAAAATAGATAAGAAAGAAAGAAAGAAAGAAAGAAAGAAAGAAAGAAAGAAAGAAAGAAAGAAAGAAAGAAAGAAAGAAAGAAAGAAAGAAAGAAAGAAAGAAAGAAAGAAAGAAAGAAAGAAAGAAAGAAAGAGAGAGAGAGAGAGAGAGAGAAAGAATCTTCCCTTCTTAGCATTCTTCCCATCCAAATATACGTAAGCTGGTCTCTGCTTATGGTCTGCTCCAACTATTTTTAGCTAACATGGTTGCTGAAGAATTCTGAAAACTGGTTCCCCAAATCTGTAGCTAGATACGAATATCCTCAAACGTTATTCAGCAATACTTCCATTTTTCTCCTATTGTAATAATAGATCAGAATATGTTGGCTAATGTTTCTTCCCAAAACAGTAGCCAAAATTATTTTGGATCCCAATGCCTATGTGAGTAGGAGTGGAAGGAAAGAGATTAACTAATAACTATTCTCAATATGAGCTCAGGCCAGAGAGGATCCTGAGATCATAGAAGGCTTGGCTGATTTACCTTAATGTCCGTCCGTTCCCCCCCCCAGTCTGCATCTAGGGAAAAATTCTTCTAGATAGTTAGGAGAGGAATTTATTTTGCCTGCAATAACATGAGCAATATCATTCCTTCCAATGATTAAGTATTTATGGCCGTCTATAAATTACTCTTTCTTTGCTCTGGATAATAACAGATTATTATTCAGCCACATGAATTATGGAAGATAACCAGTTTCTTTAATCTCACAAGAAGTGTGTTGTGTCCTAAAATTTGTTTGTTTGTTTCATTCTCCTTAGCTGAGGAAGGGAAGAAGTCTCTTCTGGCAAATTAGGATAAATAGATAGAGGCCATCAGATATTTCTGACTTGGTTTTTGTTCCTTTCTTTCTTAAAAAAAAAAAAAAAAAAAAGCCAAAGAAAACTCATGCTTGAAGAAAGCAGTAAGAAGAATTTATGGTTCCCTAACTCTAGAAATGTGCCTTTGTTCTTTATGAGATGCCTCTTCATCCTTTAAGCATAAAAAAAACATAAGTTCTATTTAAGACCAAGCAAAGATTCCATCAAGTCTACCATGACATTCCTATTGCTGTTTCTAGGCCTTCCAGTTCATTTTAGGCAGCTTACATGCAGGACATAAAAATGAATCACCTCATAACTATGATTTACCTTCCAAGTCAATAATAATCTGATCTTCCATGAATTTCTCCAGTCCCCTTTTAAAGCTATCTAAACTGAAGTCAATCATCACATTTGATGACTATGAATTCCATAACTTAACAAAGCCCCATACAAAGAATGAAATGGAATGGAATCAGAGGTGGTATTCAGCAGGTTCTGACCAGTTCTGGAGAACCAGTAGCAGAAACTTTGAGTAGTTCAGAAAACCAGCAAAAGCCACCTTTGACTGGAGATTTTGCAGTATCCTTCCCCGGCCAAGCCCACAGAACCGGTAGTAAAATAATTTGAATCCCATCATGGAATGGAATGGAATAGAATAGAATAGAATAGAATAGAATAGAATAGAATAGAATAGAATAGAATAGAATAGAATAGAATAGAATAGAATAGAATAGACGTTATTGTCACTTTGAATGTACATGAATTGGCATACATTAAAATGAATTTTCGTTGCATTCAGTTCTCAAAGGGTCACCACCTCCAATATACACTATGTAAACATGACAAAATAAATAAAGAAATACAAAATTATGCATATACCTACATATATTATATGATACAGAGAAATAACACAGTCTAGTTCGGATGTATACATGTACATGATGAGAAAAATGAATCTTAAGAGACAGATGGCCTAGGGCAGGGGTCCCCAACCACCGGTCCGCGGACTGGTACTGGTCTGCGGAAACCTCACACGGTCTGCTGCTTGTTAAGATGCCGGGCCATCTTTTTTCATGAAAGATGCTTCCGAGCTTTTCCGGTAGAAAGCTCACCGGAAGCACGCTTTTCATCAAAAGATGGCGGCGCCTAGCATTTCGGGTGAGCTTTTCCGGTAGAAAGCCATTTCTACCGGAAAGCTCACTGGAAGTGGCGAGCCGCTTATCTTTTTGATGAAAACGCAGCTTCCGTGAGGTCACCCGGTGCCACTTTTTTCATCAAAAAGATGGCGGCGCCCAGCTGATGCCGGTAACCGGGCCACCGCGCCCAGCTGATGCCGTACCGGGCCGCAAGGCCAAAAAGGTTGGGGATCACTGGCCTAGGGAACAAAGCTGTTACAGAATCAGATAGTCCTGCTGGAAATACTTCAAAACCTCCTCCCAGAGGGGAGCAACAGAAACAGACAGTGAAATGGGTGTGTGGGGTCTCTAACAATGCTTTGAGCTCTAAGCACATAGTGCTTACAAGCAGTATCCTGAACAATGGGAAGAGAGCTTTCTATAAGCTTCTCCGCTGTCCTCACCATTCTCTGTATGGGCCTTCTATCTGAGGTGCTGCTGCCACCAAACCAAGCAATGATGCAGTTTGTTAAAATGTTCCCATCATGCCTCTGTAAAAAGTGGCCTGGACAGAAGGAAAAAGATGTGCTCTCCTCATCTGGATGCAGAAAATGAAGATACTGGTTTGAACTTTTCACTAAGGATGACGTGTGGAGAGACCAATTCAGATTGTTAGTTACCTGCACCCCCAGATACTTAATCCTTTATTTTCCTCAATTTTGAATTGCCCCTCATATATTTTTCAGTTGTCAATAAATTTATTTATTTATTTATTTATTTATTGATTGATTGTATGGCATCTCATATTATATGAACCTGCAATAATATATATTAACATAAACACAATAAAACATAAATATTAAAAAGATCTATCTTCAAATACCAATGTCTATGCTATCTAATCACTGAAGTACAGCATCGTTTATATGAAAAATAAAATCAGACACTGGACTGGCGTATTCCCTCAGCTCACAACCAGTCACAATGTGATCTACAGTTTGACATGGGACCCCCTAATCACACTGAGGGGAGGATGCTGTGCCCCATTTATACAGAGAGACCCAGCAGACGCCATGTGAGGAGCGAATACTATTCAGGATTGTCCACTGCTGACATGTTGGTTCAAAATCTGGCATCTTTTTTTGTAAAGTCATTTATATGTCTTCTTATGACTGGGCGTTCCATGACCCATTTAGCTTTGCACTGGAAATCGATGTTAAAGTTGTCGGACAAATGTTGTGGAAGTGCCAGTGAGGGTTTCCTGGATTTGAGTCTTCTGGTTGATAAATGTGGAAGGTCGGCACGCACCAATAGGAGTGGGTTGTTCATATTTTTTCTGTATTCTCTCACGAGTGCATCTTGCCTTCACAAAGCTGGTGGTGCTATATCATTCAGAACAGAAGGCCAACAAGTCGGAATAGTTTTAAGACATCTGCTTATAATCCTCATGGTATTGTTGAGTCTAGTGTCTAAGTTACTAGTATGGCAGCTGTTAGCCATACAGGGACACAATATTCTGGTGTCCCAACCTTGGTGCCAATGACCTGAGGGTGCCAGCTGACAGTCACCATTTAGTTCCACATAATTTCTGGAGTATGTCATTCCTAGTATTGATTTTGCTGCTGTAGTCCCTAAATGTGTCTTATAGAAGAGAGTCCAGTCCAATGTTGCTCCACAGCTCCTTGGTGGCACAGTGGTTTGAATGCAGTATTGCAGGCTAATTCTGCTGCCAGCCAGCTGCCAGCAGTTTGACAGTTCATTTTTGACTCAGCCTTTCATCATTCTGAGATGGGTAAAATGAGGATCTAGATTGTTGGGGGCAATAGGATAACTTTGTAAAGCACTTAGACAGGGTTGTAAAGCACTATGAAGTGGTATGTATGTCTAAGTGTTACTGCTCTTGCTACTTCATCAATGACAAAGGTGCTTTTTTTTCAAGAGGCAACTGGACTTTCTAGTTTTTCTTTGAAGACATTTCACTTCTCATCCAAGAAGTTTCTTCAGCTCTGACTATGTTAAATGAGCTGAAGAAGATTCTTGGATGAGAAGTGAAACATCTTCAAAGAAAAAACTATAAAGTCTAGTTGCCTCTTGAAAAAAAAAAAGCACTTTTGGGACAATCATGACTGGGATGACTGAGAATCTCCATAAACATTTATCAATGCCAGTTTTACTAATGTAAACATCTCCCCCCAAAACCATTTTTTCCTTGTTGTGAGAAGCTGTTCTAGTCTTCTTAATGTTAGAGTTCTCTTTTCTGTAACCTTTTTTTCCATCTCTACAACCAAGGACATCACTACGTGCAAGGAAACATTTAATGAAAATTAAGATCATAGCTGTGTCCATGTGCCACTTGTATTTTATATGTGACACACTGAAAACACGAATTTAAAAAGGCAAGTGTTTCCTTTCACAGTTGTGGCTCTGATCTTTTCTTTCTTGACCCCTTCCACCTCTGTCTACAACATCTGTTCTGTGTTCTGCAGTGATCAGAACTGTGTTCAAAATCATTCTGAAACTTTCTGAAACCAAACAGTTACAGCAGTCAGCAGTAGTTATCAAGCGATATTGACTGCTTCAAGGAAAGAAAGAAAAGTTCCTTTGAAATCTGGAAGGACAAAAACCTTCTGATGTTATTTTGTCCTTGTTTTCAGTTCTCCTGTCAAATTTGGGTCCCTTCATTCTTTGGCGCAAAATCTGTTCTATTCAGAATTCAGGGGGCGGGATTGCTGGCAGATGATGGCCTACATCACATCGGAAGAAGATTATATGAAAAGGTTTCTAATCTTCTGTGTGAAGATGTCAGGTCCTGTGATAGAGTTGTGGGTTTGTATGAGGCTCAGAGTTGACAGGCCACATGTACAGCAACCTCCCAGTACACCACATCGGAGATCTCAAAGGATCTGTTTCGCATCAAAGAAACTTTACCAGCACAAAGGAGTGAGAGGCTTCTGTACTCATAAGGAAAAAATAATAATCAGGCTATCTTAAGTGTGTGTGATGAGAACAAGGATGAAAATGCGCTTGCTGTAATTCAGGGGTTTCAAATTCAAATTCAAATTTCAAATACTTTATTGTCATTGTTACGTATATACACAGTATACACATACAACGAAATTCACGTAAAACCCAGAGACCAGACCCAACACACACACACACATGACAACCTCCAAACACGCTCCCCACCCACCAAAATTCCCCACCCCCTAAAAACACACACAAGCATCCACACAACAGAACAAGTAATACTGTCCAACGGCTCACTGATGGTGGTCCTTAAGTTCATTGTTAAGTGCAGTTGTAGCTCTGGGATTAAAACTGTTCAGAAAAATGTGTGGTCCAAGTTTTAATTGTTCTGTATCTTCTGCCAGAAGGCAACAGTCCAAAAAGATTGTAAGCAGGATGGGAAGAGTCTCTGAGAATGTTGTGCAACTTCCTCAAACAGCGAGTTGCGAAGATGTTATCCAGGGCTGGTAGCTGGAGCCCAATGATATTCTGGGCAGTTTTAATGGTTCTCTGTAGAGCATTTTTGTCTGCTACAGAGCTATTCCCTTACCATGCAAGAATGCCGTATGTCAGGACACTCTCAATGGAGCTGTGGTTGTAGGACAGAAGTAGATGCTGAGATATATTTATCTTCCTGAGCATTCTCAGGAAGTACAGCCTCTTCTGTGCCTTCTTCACAAGCATGTTAGCATTCATAGTTCATAAGAGGTCCTCCGAGATATAAGTGCCCAGAAATTTAAACTACCAACCCTCTCCACCTCCTCGCCATTTATGTACAATGGTAAATGTACATATCTCTTCCTCCTGAAGTCAATTATATGTTTTTGGGGTGTTAAGTGTAAGATTATTTTCTTTACACCACAGTGTCAGCCCTTGTACAAGCAGACTCATTGTTCTTCAAACTCAACTAAAACTTTTATTGTTAGAGTACAACATGTGTACAATGAGAATCCTACTAACAAACACACAATCCTATTGCATGTTACGCCGGCCCCACAAGTCAATTGTACTACATTGTTGTAAAGTTATTTTTCATTCAGGAGTCTGACAGCCCACGGGTAGAAATTGTTCTTCAGCCTCTTGGTGCGGCTGGCTATGCTTCTATATCTCCTACCTGATGGCAGGAGAGTGAAGAAGTGCTGACTAGGGTGTAAGTCATCCCTGAGATTTTCCTCACTGTTCTAAGGCAGCTAGCCCTAGCGAGATCATCTAGTGGTATCAGGGGACAGCCCACGATGTTTTGTGCTATGCTCACCACCCTCTGTAATATCTTTCTATCCACAGCTGTCAAGCCAGCATACCACACCATAATGCAATGAGTGAGGATGCAAACTCAAGGCCGGGGACAGATCTGGCCTGAAGGGTGCTTAGATCTGGCCCATGGGCCCACCCTGGAAACAGCAAAGGACCAGGCCACGGTGTCTCTGCCAGTGAAAAAGGAGCTCAGGGAGGCCGTGTGAGGCCTTCCCATGCTCCATTTCCACTGGCAGAGGGCTGCAGGCCATTGTAGCCAAAAAATGGAGCCTGGGTGGGCCATGTGCAGCCCTCCTGAACTCAGTTTTCACTGGCAGAGGGCTGCAGGAGGCCATCACAGCCAAAAACGGAGCCCAGGTGAGCTGTGTGCAGCTTCCCAAAGCTCCATTTTTGCTGGCATGAGGCTCCATTCAATATCCAGGAAAGAAAACCTTAGACTCCTTTTTTATAGAGAAAAGGACTTTTACTGAATATGAAGTGGTGGCAACAGAAGAAATACAAGATCTGAGACAAAAGGTGCATAAATTACATATAGAAAGTTATCCCATGTCCTCACCCCCCAACAATTCAAACTGGACATCCAATCTGAGGTGTGTACAATGTCATGTGGGTACATCTTCAGGTGGCATCTCATACAACTGGCATGCCAAGATGGTTGACCTTGGCCTAGATAAGTGGCTGCATTTGCGCCGTAAGCAAGAAAGCACCCCAACTTTTACAGTTCACATAACTTCAACCACCAGCACCCTTCCCCCATGAGGCCCAATTATTCCCCTCCCCCCATTTCTATAGCAGCTGGAAAGAATCAAGCAGAAGAAGGAATCTTGGAGGCTGACAGCCACATCCAAAAGTTTCCCAACACTTTAGTGTAGTACCTAAAGCAGTGGTCCCCAACCACCGGGCCCCGGACCGATACCGGTCCGTGGATCATTTTGTACCGGGCCGCCTATTTTGCTTGGGCGCCGCCATCTTGTTTCGACGGCACTTGAAAAAGTGCTTCCGGGTGAGCTTGTCGGTCGTCGGTTGGAAAGCGGTGTTTGGGTGCTGAAGGAATCCTCGCGCCTTAGTTTCGTCGAAGGGGGGGGCGGCTTCGAACGAAGAGCTGTCCCGATGGTGGTGGAGTCTCACATTACTCAGGAGGAGATTAAGAAAGAGCCCGAAAAGCCCATCGACTGCGAGAAGGTACAAAGGAGGAGTTGAAGGTGGCGGGGAGAAGCGGGGGACGGCTGGCTGGTCGCTTGGCTCGCCTTGCCTTGGTCGTGCGTGCTGATGCCGGTACTGGTCCGTGGATCGGTCCGTGGATTGTACCGGTCCGTGGTACAAAAAAGGTTGGGGACCACTGACCTAAAGGGTCTTTTCTTCTGTACCTAGAAGCTACTTGCCAAAGAATGCCTAACCAATGCCTGCCAAAGAATGCCTAACCAAAAAAGCAAAGAAAATCATTAGACTAAGTAACTATGGAACAGATATCTTGCCATTCAGTTAGACTTCCAGATGTCAGTTCTAGCAGATGAAGCCATCAACAATTCATGATTCTTGAAAAACATTTTTTTTTCTTGTGGATCCATTTAAGATGAAATATGAGGCTGCTCTTTGTGACAGGTAATGCAGTATTAAATTAAGGATAAATAAACAACAGAAACAGAGGTAGTAGTCATGGTTTACCAGGGCTATTAATGGCACTTTTAGGAGGCTGGGGGAAACTCCATATCAAATTTCAAGGCTGAAAAATGCTCCTGGTATTTGTGTATGTCTCTCTCTGTGTTTTTAATGTCTTTTGTTGTCACAAATGCAGCAGATGATGGCTAGAATCTGAACCTGGGATATTTTTTTATAAGCAACACATTGCAATACTTGTAAGCAATGGTCCTTTCCGCACTGTTATAATATTCTTTTCACATGTTTAATTTTAATTTTAGGTACCCTTTTAATTTGCTTAAGATGCTAAAATAATTAAAAGTAAATTCTTCTTCAAACTGATTTAGTGACTACATGAACTTCTCCATATTATTTTCTTGGGTACTATATAAATATTTCCTTCCTCCCTCCCTCCCTCCCTCCCTCCCTCCCTCCCTCCCTCCCTCCCTTCCTTCCAATTTACTGATGGCTTCATTCAAATACCAAACAAATCCATTGAAGAATTAAACTGAAATGCTTTTACCTAAACTTGAATTTCATAAAATAGCCAGAACATTTACACAGTTCCTTTGGGGAATGCATCAGTGGATAAAATCCTTCTACATATATTTACAGTTCCTGTAAACTGTTGCATGACAAATAATTTCGTATGTGGAGTACTTAGCGTTCTCTAAGCTTGCTTGCAGACATTTCATTACCCAACAAGATAGCATCACCTGTGCAAGTGAGTGTGGAGTTTGCTTCCTGTTTATAGACAGTAGTTTGCCCTGCCATGTTGTTGGGGTGTGTGGTTTTGTTTTCTTTAGTAGTTCCTTGATTAGGATATGGTTTTCTGCTTGATTGTTTAATTGGGGTTAATTCCTGCTTATCTGCATATTGATTGCTGGAGAAGAGACTATAGTTGAGTCCATCCATGTGTTGCAAAATTAATGTATTTGCATCACGTCTTCTGACTGCTAGTTGTTGTTCACAGATGTGTCCTGCTAGTCTTCTGCCTGTCCATTCTACCTAGTGACTGCAACAGTCCTTATGCCATTTGTTGAAGATGATTCTACAACATAGTTTAGCATCTCCTCAATTAGCTCTTCTCCTCCTAGAAGTCCAATGACTTTGGATTTACCCCAATGATAAGTTGAGATAAAACAAAAGCAAAACAACACATCATGTTGAAAATAGTAAGTGTGTGTGTGTGTGTGTGTGAGAGAGAGAGAGAGAGAGAGAGAGAGAGAGAGAGAGAGAAGAAGAAGAAGAAGAAGAAGAAGAAGAAGAAGAAGAAGAAGAAGAAGAAGAAGAAGAAGAAGAAGAAGAAGAAGAAGAAGAAGAAGAAGAAGAAGAAGAAGAAGAAGAAGAGGAGGAGGAAAGATACACTGATACAGAGGTGGTATTCAGCCTGTTCTGATAGGTTCGGAAAACCAGTAGTGAAAATTTTGAGTAGTTCAGAGAACCAGCAAATACCACCTCTGACTGGCTCCGCCTCCATCTATTCTCTACCTCCCGAGTCCCAAATGATCGGCTGGGTCTTCTTCTGTTGCCCTGCACAAGAGAACGGAGCTGGAAATCAGATTAGTTGAGTGGGGAGGGAATGGGGATTTTACAATATCCTTCCCCTGCCATGCCACCCAAGCCACGCCTTGTCCACCAAGCCACATCATGCTCACCAAGCCATGCCCACAGAACTGGTAGTAACAATTTTTTTTAATACCTCCACTGCATTGATGGATCCATTTTGGATTGAAATCCAGGGTATCACATGGGAGTAGAATCTATATTGAAATCTAGAATACCCCTTTTGGAATAGGTCCCTAACACCAACCTGCCCGCCCCCCATCTACCCAGTTTATTTGATTTGCTGTGCTCCAGTTGATGTGAAGAGAATGGTTGAAGCATTTCATGTATATATCCAATAAATGCTGAACTGCAAGCATCACATCCATATGTTTCTTTAAGTTCTTTTAAAAGATTTAACCCAAGAAGATGTTTCTGCTAAATAACAAGGCATAGATAGCCAAATGGCTATCTTTAGTAGCTATCCAATTCCATAAATTGGAATATAAGGATTAATCCAAGAACTTCAGATAGTTTATTTTTCTGCTCATCATTTCCCAACTTTAATGAAGAAATTATTAATTTGTTTGTAATAAAAGTGAGAACTTGATGGATAAATTACTCAGATGAGAAGGTGGAGGAATTTACATCATAGTTCTTGACCAGCATGGGTTGTGTTAGACTGGATGGATCCAAAATTGTTCTGAGTAGAATTAGATTCAGCCATATTTTCTGGTTCACTTCTGAACTGGACATCTTTGAGTCCCTGCTTTAATAAACCATAGCTGAATATGCAGCCTGCTAAAAAAAAATTTAAAACATGCCAACAAATGTTGGAAATGTAACCAGATACTGGGCACATATAATATTTTTGTTAGGCACAGTACTAGAAAAATATAATAAAGGGAACATAGATTTAATATTACATATACTGATGGCAGAAAGAATTGGAAAAATGAGGAAATCACCCATAGAAGAAGATGTAATTTAAAAAAAAACCTAGATTGGGCAGAATTGGATAGGTTGACATTGAAGATAAAAGATAAAGAAGAGACAGAAGACTTTCAAACATGGGATTTATTTTATTAATGGTTGGATAATAGAAACAGAAATTAGAAATTGGAAACATACTATTATGTGTGTTTTATGTTTAATATGCTATTATATTATATACTATTTTGTTAAGCAAATGCACCCAGACAGTATGTTGTTCATAACGTTTTCATGTGTGTTATGGAAAATGTATAAATAAACTGTAAAAAAAAATTGAATTACTAATAAATACGCTGTGCTTTGGTCTGCTCCTCACCTTGTGACACATACCTGCAATTAGATCTCTCTTTTAAAGCTAGTCCATTTTACCAGGAAAATGAGAACAGTGGAGTTTTTAAAAAAAATGATTAATTTCTTCTGGGAATGGTAGATGCTGGAGCTGTACTATTTAAAGTAGATGATCTATGAAAGAAGAATGCTACCCAAGCATTCTTTCTCTCTCTCTCTCTCTCGAACTTACTGTTGAGTTGACAAGTGAGATAATCAATACAAAGTATTCCTATAATACACTACTCCGTCAGAATATGTTGCCTATTTTTTTTTGGGTGGGGGGGGAAAACAAGTATCAACTCCTTGGACACTTTTAGCATATAAGGAACCTTCCATGTGTTTTTTTTTCTTGTAGTAGATAGCATGGGACTCACACAGACACTCAGTGTGCTTATTTATCAACAAATATACAGTATTTCCAGGACAAACTTTTATCGTTATGGGAATTAGAATAACCACCAACACTGTGATCTTCAGAAATTGTGATTTCTCAGTAGTCATTTGGGAATAGAAATTGCCATTCCCTCCTTCCCTCTCCCCCCCTCCCTCTCCCTCTGTCTGTCTATCTATCTGTCTATCTATCTATCTATCTATCTATCTATCTATCTATCTATCTATCTATCTATCTATCTATCTATCTATCTATCTATCTATCTATCTATCTATCTATCTATCTATCCATCCATCCATCCATCCATCATCTCTCTCTCCCCCCTCCTCTCTTCTATCATACTTCTCTTTTCCCCCTTCCCCCCCTCCCTCTCCCCTCTCCCGTCTGTGTATACTGTCTGTTTATGTGTGTATGTATCTATATGTATCTATCTATATCTATATCTATATCTATATCTATATTATATCTATATCTATATCTATATCTATATATATATCTGTGTGTGTGTGTGTGTGTGTGTGTGTGTGTGTGTGTGTACAGCATAATTCCCAGAAGGCTAATGTAAACCTCACCTTTCATATTCTTACTGTCAAGCTATTACTGTTACTATTCTATTTCTAACTTCATCTTCCCATGTTGTGATTGCATCACAACTTGATATAAAAGCAACATCTCACGATGTTGGTACCATTGTTCTTTCATTTTAATCTTAGCAGTTGGCTTCTCTGTTTCAGTTCTATCCTGTGAAAACTTTTACATCACTTTAGGTGGCTTTTCTCTCCAAATGTGGTATCAACTGTTCTATTCTAAAAGTTATATTCTTTTTGCCATGTAATGGTAAGCTCTTCTACTATGTCCTGTCCATGTACTTTGAGCCTTCCATTAAAAATAATGCATTCTGGGTGAGAGATGGTCATTCTTCTGTATATTTAACCCTGCTTCAGTTTTAATAGTCCTTGTTAAGCCTGGATTCCCCAACGGGTGTTAAGGAAAACAAACTAAACAGAACGTGCAGCGAAGTCAGATAGGAAGACAGGTAAATGTGTGAGATAAGTTTTTTAGTTAACACGCAGTAATTATACAGATACTTGTGCTATCAAAAGTATAGTTTATTCCATTTAAGAAGTATAGCATAGTCATATAAACAGTCCATTAGTCATATACCAAATTCAGTCAAGTTTTGTCAAGGATACTCTAATTGCAAAGTCCGTGTCAAATAGCCAGTGTCAGTACACATATAATAAATCTGTCCAAAACTTATCTTCTCTCCGTTGAGAAATATCTTCAAAGTAATCCAACACTTCTTCTCCTCCCGATCCAGCAAGAACGCAGTCTTCAATAAGCCAGCCAGTAAGAGCCAGAGAGTGCCTTGCTGCTTATATAGTACTTTTACAGCTGCACCCTTAATTACATTCCTTTAGCTTAAAGTCACATACACTTTATCTGACAAACCATGATTCATCATTTTATTATCTTTACCCAAAACAGTTAGGGTAAAACAATGTTATCCCTAACAGTCCTAGTTTCTGGGAATGAGCCTTGGAGAATATTGCATGAAAACCTGTGAAATGGCACAATGTTGAATTCCAGCAGTCCTTTTGATTATGGAAATATCTAGTACTACCAGTGAAAGCATATTTATATCTCAGGTTTAAACTGTGGAGTCCTTGGTGCTTTCTGAGCTTGATTATTTTCTGGGGTTTGCTTTCTATTTATGTACCAGTGGCCTGGAGTATTCTTGGTGGTTCCTTGATTAGTCTGTTGTTTACTGTTTGAAAGAGGGGCACAATGACTCAGTGATTAAGAATGCTTAGGTTTGGGATCTGAGCACCACACAACAGGGTGAGTTCCTGTTCTTTGCTCCAGCTCCTGCTCACCTAGCATATCGAAAGCATGCAAATGTGAGTAGATAAATAGGTACTACTTTGGTGGGAAGGTAACAGCGTTCCGTGCACCTTGGCATATAGTCATGCTGGCCATATGACCATAGAAAGAATCTTCTGACAATGTTGGTCCCTCAACTAAGAAATGGAGGTAAGCATCGTCCCCTAAAGACGGATATGACTGGAAAGGGGAAATTTTACCTTTACCTTTACTGACTGTTTGTCTGAATTGGTAATTTTCTGATTGGGATATTGTTTACTGTTTGGTTGTTGGTCTAGTATTAACCCTGGTGTTAATTTGTACTTATCAGCCATGGTGGTGCAGTGGTTAAAGTGCAGTATTACAGGCTACTTCCGCTGCCTGCCGGCAGCCTGCAATTTGGCAGTTCAAATCCCACCAGGCTCAAGATTGACTCAGCCTTCCATCTTTCCAAGATGGGTAAAATGAGGACCCAAAATTGTTGGGGGCAATATGCTGACTCTGTACACTGCTTCGAGAGAGCTGTAAAGCACTATGAAGTGGTATATAAGTCTAAGTGTTATTGCTATTATCAAATATCTAGTAGTATTATGTCAATTTGTGGAATTGTTATTCTGATTCACTTTGATTCTCTTATGTTTTGTTTAGAGTAAGATATTATGGTATTATAGCAGGGATCTTCAAACTTGACAGCTTTAAGACTTGTGGACTTCAACTCCCCAAATTCCTGAGCTAACATGACTGGAGGAGGAATTCTGGAAGTTGAAGTCCACAAGTCTTAAACTTGCCAAGTTTGGAGACCCTTGTATTATAGATTGGTATTATTTGATTGTTTGGATGTATCTTTTATATTTTAGTTTTGTATCTGGTTTTTTTTAATCAAGAGAGCATTCTATTATTTTATCTGCATTGAAGAGCATTTTCTTAATGTTATTTTTATGTGTATGTCACTTTTTATGCTTTCTTTGTTGTTTGTCTTCTGCAGCTTCCCCTTTTTATTGCAACTCCCCTTTGTATTTTAACTCTCTATCTTTGTAATTTAATTAAAAATAATTAAAAATTTCCAGCAATCTAGTTTGTTCTTGTGGAAGCTACATTCAAATTTACATTTGTGTGCACATCTACAAGGAAAGCCTTCATTTGGTCTGACAACTTTCTGATGTATTGTAGTAATGCATCATCAAAAGCATCATCCCTCTGATAATATATTGCTGTGTTATACCGTTAACATGACTTTGTTTGATAATATGCCCAGGCGCCACATCTTCTGACAGATGAACAGTAACGACAACAGCTCTGCCGCTGAAGAATGAAGGATGACGATGACAAAGCGCACGAGTTTCAGAAGGAACCGCCTAGGATAGCCATATCGCCTACAGCTGAATTTTGAGCACAGGAAAAAGTCACGAATCAAAATGAAAAATAAAGAATACAACCCCAGGATATAGATAGATGTTGATGACCCAAGCTCTGTAAAGGACCTTGGAATACTCACCTCTAATGATCTAAGTGCTAGAGCACACTGCAACTACATAGCCAAAAAGGCATTAAGAGTTGTTAACCTAATCCTACGTAGCTTTTTCTCTGGTAATATCACACTACTAACCAGAGCATACAAAACATTTGCTAGACCAATACTCGAATACAGTTCATCAGTCTGGAACCCACACTACGTATCTGATATTAGCACAATTGAGAAAGTCCAGAAATACTTCACAAGAAGAGTTCTCCACTCCTCTACTCGCTGTAGAATACCTTATGCCACCAGACTTGAAATTCTAGAACTAGAAAACCTTGAATTACGCCGTCTTCGGCATGGTACATACGACTTAAGCATGGTATACAAAATCATACATTGCAATGTCCTACCTGTCAATGAATACTTCAGTTTCAACCATAACAACACAAGAGCACACAATAGATACAAACTCAAAGTAAACCGCACCAAACTTGATTGCAGGAAATACGACTTCAGCAATAGAGTGGTCAATGTCTGGAATACTCTACCCGACTCTGTAGTTTCTTCCCCAAACCCCAAAAACTTTAACCTTAGACTGTCTACTATTGACCTCACCCCTTTCCTAAGAGGTCTGTAGGGGCGTGCATAAGCGCACCAACGTGCCTACCGTCCCTGTCCTATTGTTTCTCTTATTCTTTTATTTTTCTTATATGTACCCATTTCATGTATTCACAACTATGTATACATTTATACTTATTATCTTGTAAACAATTGGCAAATCAAATAAATAAATAAAATAAATAAAAAATAAATAGATAGATAGATAGATAGATAGATAGATAGATAGATAGATAGAAAGAATGGAATAATGGCTTGGAGGTAAAGATATTTGCCTCCCACTCAGAAGATTGAGACTTCAATTCTCAGCAGTAGCAGATGTTTCTCTATCAGGGCACAAAGAGAAAATATCTACTGTGAACTCCATGTAGGTGTCAGGAAGGGCTTCCAACCAGTAAATGCTCAGGTCAATTCAGTTACCCTGACTCCACTCTAGTAAAAGGAAATACAGGATTGTAAAAATGATATATGTAAAAATGATATATGTAAAGCTATTCAACACCACAGACAGTACTGCTACCCTTCAAAAAGACCTCGACTATGTATCAGAATGGTCAACCAAAAAGCAACTTCAAATCTCAACAAATAAATGCTCTGTCCTACATATTGGCAAAAAAAATCAGAAAATAAAATACAGGCTGAATAGTCAAGACCTTGTTGATGATCCAAACTCTGTCAAGGATCTTGGGGTACTCATCTCTAATGATCTAAGTACTAGAGCCCACTGTAACTACATAGCCAAAAAGGCATTAAGAGTTGTTAACCTAATCTTATGTAGCTTTTTATCTGGTAATATTACACTACTAACTAGAGCATACAAAACATTTGCTAGACCAATACTTGAATACAGCTCATCAGTCTGGAACCCGCATTACGTATCTGATATTAATACAGTTAGAGAAAGTTTAGAAATATTTCACAAGAAGAGTTCTCCACTCTTCTACTCGTTGCAGAATACCTTATGCCACCAGACTTGAAATTCTAGACCTAGAAAACTAGAACTATTCCGCCTTCAGTCCAATCTAAGTATAGTATATAAAATCATACATTGCCATGTCCTACCTGTCAATGAATACTTCAGCTTCAACCATAACAACACAAGAGCAAACAATAGATACAAACTCAAGGTTAATCACACCAAACTTGATTGCAGGAAATATGACTTCAGCAACAGAGTGGTCAATGTCTGGAATATTCTACCTGACTCTGTGGTGTCTTCCCTAAACCCCAAAAACTTTAACCTTAGACTGTCTACTATTGACCTCACCCCTTTCCTAAGAGGTCTGTAGGGGGTGTGCATAAGTGCACCAATGTGCCTACCGTCCCTGTCCTATTGTTTCTTTTATTTTTTTATTTTTCTTATATGTATCCATGTATTCATAACTATGTTTTTACTTATACCTATTTTCTTGTAAGCAATTGACAAAAATAAATAAATAAAAATAAAATAAAATATATAATTTCATATATATATATATATATATATATATATATATATATATATATATATATATATATATATATATATATATTTTCTGAGGTTCTCGTGGGTATTTGTATGTGGGTCTTTGGTTATTCGGGTTTTCTCCCACGTAAAATTGGAAGTATCTAGGCAACGTTTCGATGAAGTCTCATTCATCATCTTCAGGCTTGTGTCTTCGGCTCTGTACTTCTCAGAGTAATGTGAGCTTGCAGCTGCTTCTTCCTTTTAACTGCTAGTGGGGGTATATATATATATATATATATATATATATATATATATATATATATATATATATATATATATATATATATATATATATATATATATATAATAGGTATTCAGCTTTGTTCGGGTATTTTTCCACGTCGTTGTAGTTGTGCTTTTAAAGTTGTAGCAACGTTTCGGTAGAATCTTATCTGCCATCATCAGGCTTCTGTGTAGTGTTCGTCTGTGAGTCAGGCCTAGCCACTATAGAAAACCCCAGCCACAATATTATCAGAGAAGCCATAGAGATTGAAAAAAGACCTGAAAGCATGAATAGAAGAGATGACTCCACCAGACTGTCAATTATTTGGAAGCCTGCACTCAAAAACAAAAAAATCTCCACACCACAAGCCAGCCAAATACCTGGGCACAAACAGACTCCCCCTGATACCTCCAGCTCAAACACATCCCAACCAGGCACCCAGATGAAACCTAGCTTCCTAACAAATGATAGCCGTCCATTTACTCAGAGCCAAGCTGCACTAAAAGCCTCCAATACAGGAACACAATGTTGCCAGCCAATCAAGACAAAAAAAGCCACAAAACAGACAGAAGATATTAGAAACACCAATCAAGCAGAACACAGCAAGCTCCAAGACCAATAAACACAGACCAAGACTCCCAACCAATCAGGATGAAGAAAAAACCATTCTGGCACAGCAGTAGGCTAGCACCAAATTTAAAACTGAAATGGCTGTAATAGTCTGACTCACAGACGAACACAATACAGAAGCCTGATGATGGCAGATGAGATTCTGCCGAAATGTTGCTACAACTTTAAAAGCACAACTATAATGACGTAGGAAAATACCCGAACAAAGCTGAATACCATATATATTGGATATATATCTATCCATCTGAATACACACATACACACTTCCCACACACAGCAAAAAAGAAAATTTGCAGAAATATACATCCTGACAAATATATGTTTTTGGTACAATATATGTGCCAAAAAATGAAAATAGGGTCATTTTTCTGAACAGCTCTTAAATAATTTATATAAACATTACTGTAAATGAGGGGGAAGATTTATGTCCCCATATGTTATGAGAAAGGGCATATGTAAATATTTACATATGCTTCTGCTGTGTGTATAATATATATGTATGTATGTATTGTATATGTATGTATTTAGGTGTTTGTGTGTATTTTATATGTATACTTTATAAAAACTAACACTAAATAGGGTTTTTACTGGCAGATTATAACCAACTAAAAGTTCAAATAATGAAAAACAGAGATTGACAAAGGATATCCAAGAGATGACATCACCAGTAAAGTTTTTTTTTTTAAAAAAACTACAACAGGAATGCAGATTTAAAAAAAACAAAAAATAAAACCCATTGCATTTAATAAAATGCTTTATTGCATTCAGGAAACAGTATGAAAAAAGCCTACAAAATATCATACAAAACCACATATGCATTTGACAGATTAAAACAATGAAATTATTTGTAAAAAGTAATCAGCATGTAGATTGAACTTAAGATGCAGATTTTTCACTTGAAAAAGGACAATATATTAACCAATATTTCATTGCGCCAAATACTTATTTCAGGCATAACTATCAATTTGCATTTTCCTTGCATTCATCAGATTTTGAGTTCACTGAAAACAGAAGCTGTAGTAAATAGCACGTTACAAGATAATTTAATTTAGCAGGCATTTTGTTATACATTCCTTGTCACATGGCTTCTGTACAAGAGATGGGGACTATGTTAATTTTTTTATTTTTTATTTTATACTCTCCCGGATTTGTCCTACAAGAGAGATAGGTAGGTGGGTAGATAGATAGATAATAGATGGATGGATGGATGGATGGATGGATGGATGGATGGATAGAGAGATCTAACAATGGAGATATACAGACATAATAATGATAATAATGATGATGATAATAATAATAATAACAATAATAACAATAATAATACCTGTCTATAATTGTTCATGCCAAGCTGTGCTCTTGAAATATTTTCATTTGGAGAAATCTATTTCATTGTAGTGATGTATAAAATTAACATTTTGGCATCTCTCACATTTATCTATAAAGTAGGTCCCCCCCCCTTTCTCAAATTAAAGAGAAATTAAAGAGAAACGGGTGTCTTTGTTCCCAATTTCTTCGGTGTGTGCAGCAATGACTTCTCACTTCTAGGTGAGGTTTGGTGGATAAGGACTCAAAATGCATGGATTTAAAAACTCTTCCACCTTTTCTACAAAGAGAATCTGGTGCGTAGAATGGTTTACACTCCCCTCCCCGTAAATTCAGCTAATGTTCTCTACAACTTCTCCCAAGAGATTGGGGTTCCCATCTGGCACACAGCTTCGATGAACTCCAGTGAGCTCGTCTGCACCATCAAATTACTCCGTAATGCAACACCATTCCAATTTAATTATCAGCCTCGTCTCAACGGCCTGCAGCTAGGATGCTAAAGGTTTAGTGGATGAGTACTTTCAGGAGGATCCAGATCCATCAAGGTCAAGGATAAAAAAAAACCGGGCTATCCTTTGACCCCCTCCTGATTTTGTAAACTTCAGCACTTCACAGCTCCAGCTATCATGGCTGGTAACAGTTGGAAAATTATGGTGGGGAGTTTTCCAGTACAATTTGCAGCCAGCGCCCCTGTATCCAGATCAAAGAGAGTATTCGGTTTAATCAGCCAAAAGTAGAGCTGGTTTTTTATTTAGTGCCGTTGTTCAGGTGCGACGTCACGCCTGGCTCTTCAAGATCCCATGGACCATAGCACACCATGCCTCCCCTGTCCTCAACAGTCTCCTGGAATCTGCTCGAGCCACTGCGTCAATGGCACTAGCACTAGCAATTAGCAGTAGACTTTGTAGAAAGTTAGCACCCACCTCTCTCTTAGAAGAATGAAGTATTTTGAGAAATATTCCTGTCAAGCCCAAAATTGATATATGTGTAGCCATTTTAGTTAGGCTTAGTATATATTCTTTTTCTTACTTTCTCCTTGGTGGTTATGGGGGAAGGGTTTTGGCCTTGCCACATTCCTAAGGAGGGAGGAGTGGAGATAGAGAGAGTTGTTTAGGCTAGGTGATTCTTCTTCCTGTGGGAACATGAGCTGACCACGCGGAGGCCCCTTGAGGGGAAGATTTATGACATCAGGCAACGTTGAATTACTTCTATTGGATAATGTGACTTTTGGAGGTTGTTTCTAACTTCTAATATTGTGGGGTAATTCCAGGGTTTGTCAGATCCAGAATTACAACAGACTTTGCCAATTTGATGCTTTCCTAAATAATATAAATTGTTTTGGAAGATGGACTTTGCTCTTTTTTTTTAAATGGATTTCATCACTTGGAAACCTGACAATTACAAAGCAGAATATTATATTTCCCTGGATAAGAAATGGAGAAACAATGGAGAAACTCCCCCTTTTTTAGAGGGAGAAAGCAACCCCCACCTTTTCTTAATAGCCCTCAGCAGATGTCAGCACTTAAGAGATAAAGAGACCGAAGTTTCTGCAGTGCAAAATTCTAACTGGAGAGTATGATTGATGACTCTTGGCTATGGATGTGTCCCATTGGAGAATATGAACTACTTATACACCCAGGGGGTGGGGGTGGGGAAACAGAATCAAGGGTGACAATGAATGATGTGTCTCAGAGTCACCCAGACAGCACCGGCATGTTTTCTCCTAATAAACCTTCTTTAAGCTTTGAAAATCTGGCTAGAGACTCATGATTTAAATGTGGGTAACTCCTGGAGCCCTGACAGCACAAGGATTTGGAATTAAAGTAGCTTAATTCATGAATTAGGTTTCTGGATGTGATGATTGCTTGCAAGCAGCCTGTCTCCAATTACTGCTCTCTAACTGTTGTTCTTGCGGACTTCCACGGTTTACCTAACTGCTCCAGGAAATAAAACCACAGAAGGAGGGCAGCTGTAAGGAAGGAAGGGAACGTTATGTTAATGTATGTGCAGGCCCAGGATCTGGGCTACACCTTTGCAACATCAGCATCTCACAATGCTTACTGACTGAGCAAAATGTGACCCAGAGACACTGTTTAAGGTGACCTATGTCCTCTTGGGGAGAAACAGAAAGTTTGCTATTCCTTCAGGCTACAGCAACATGTTTGCAAAATATTTTGCAGATAAAATCACTCTGATTCACTTATTTAGACTCCATATTGGTACCCCAATAAAAAGGTAACTAGGTCAGTGTGTAGAGTAGGGTAGAGCAGAGCAGAGCAGAGCAGAATAGAATAGAAAGTAGATTAGAATAGAAAGTAGAATAGAATAGAATAGAATAGAATAGAATAGAATAGAATAGAATAGAATAGAATAGAATAGAATGGAGAGAGAGTAGAGTAGAATAGAATAAAGTAGAGTAGAATAAAATAGAATAGAGAATAGAGTAAGAATAGAATAGAATAGAAGTAGAATAGAAGAATAGAATAGAATAGAATAGAATAGAATAGAATAGAATAGAAAGAGTAGAGTTGAGTAGAGTAGAGTAGAGTAGAGTAGAGTAGAGTAGAGTAGAGTAGAGTAGAATAGAATAGAATAGAATAGAATAGAATAGAATAAAACAGAACAGAACAGAACAGAATAGAATAGAGTAGAATAGAATAGAGAATAGAGTAGAGTAGAGTAGAATAGAATAGAGAGTAGAGTAGAGTAAAGTAGAGTAGAATAGAATAGAATAGAATACAATAGAATCGAATAGAATAGAGAGTAGAGTAGAATAGAATCAAATAGAATAGAATAGAAAGTATAATAGAATAGAATAGAGAGTAAAAAGTAGAGTAGATAGTAGAGTAGAGTAGAATAGAATAGAATAGAATAGAATAGAATAGAATAGAATAGAATAGAATAGAGAGTAGAGTAGAGTAGAGTAGAGTAGAATAGAATAGAATAGAATAGAATAGAATAGAATAGAATAGAATAGAATAGAATAGAGTAGAATAGTAGAATAGACTAGAATAGAGTGAGAATAGAGAGAATAGTAGAGTAGAGTAGAGTAGAATAAAATAGATTAGAATAGAATAGAGTAAATAGAGTAGAGTAGAGTAGAATAGAATAGAAAGTAGAGTAGAGTAGAGTAGAGTAGAGTAGAGTAACGTAGAGTAGAGTAGAGTAGAATAGAATAGAATAGAATTGAATAGAATAGAATAGAATAGAATAGAGAGTGGAGTGGAGTGGAGTGGAGTAGAATAGAATAGAATAGAATAGAATAGAATAGAATAGAATAGAATAGAATAGAATAGAATAGAATAGAATAGAATAGAATAGAATAGAATAGAATAGAATAATAGTTGGAAGGGACCTTGGAGGTTTTCTAGTCCAGGGATGTCACTCAAGACCCGCAGGCTGGATCTGGTCCATGGGCTGCTTAGATCTGGCCTGTAGGGCCGCTCTGAAAACAGCAAAGGACCCCAGTGTCTCTGCCAGGGCGGGCCATATGTGGCCCTCACAAGCTCCATTTTCTCAGGCAGAGGTTTGTAGGAGGTTGTCCTAGGCAAATACAGAGCTTGGGAGCCTGTTTTCTTTGGCAGAGTGCTCGGGTCACCACAGGTAGTCCCAACATGAGTGATGTCAAGCTGGCCACGCCCACCCTGGCTACCCCCACCCTGGTCCCCCGAGGTCAAACACAACTCTGATGCAGCCCCCTGTTCTAGTCCAACTCCCTGGTCAGGCAGAGAAGCCTATACCATTTTAGACAAATGGTTGTCCAATCTCTTCTTAAAAAACTTCCAGTGTTGGAGCATTCACAACTTTTGTTGAGAAGTATTGAGGATTGGTCTGGTCTTACAGACATTGAGGAAGTTAAATGGGATTCTCAGGGATAGGGATTTTGCCATATGAGGGTTGGATTCATCTTCAATCAACTTGTTTGCAAAGTGAGTTGTTTGTGTTTGTGTGATTAATCTGAGTGTCATGCCCCTGTTGGAGTTTGACTCCAAGGGAGAGGAGGAACAGCCAACAGGGAGTGGAAGTATGGCTCTGGAGGTTGTGGAGGAAACTGGGGAAGGGCTGGGCAGTCAGAGGAAGACCCAGGCCCATCCCTTCTTCATCCTAGGGCAAACAGGGAGGAGAGGATAAGGGAGAAACATGAATGGCATGGTCTACGGGGAGGAAGAGGCCCTGATCCCCTTCATGGGCTGCAGCTGTGAGGACTGTTTAAAAGGACAAACTGCACATGGCCCAGTGCTGGAAGCGAAGTGTGAAATAATTCTAGTCTTTCATTGCTTATCTGAGTTCTGGAGTGCTTCCCAGTGTTTGTATTTCGATATCTGTGGACATCTTCAAGCCCTTATCCTGCCTTGTCTCACTAATTGCTTCAGTGTGGTTTGTGTTGTTTTTTCTATTTATAATTTATATGTATTTTGAGTTTGAATGGCATTTCTTCCTTTTCGCAACTCTTTGTGGGGGAGTTTTTTCTCCAGTCAATGATAATTGGAGCTTTGAAGCCAAGTTGAAGGAATTAAAGGGACTTCACCTGTTTTTTGACTTTGTTGCTTTTGTATCCCACCCTGGGTCTTCACACTGAGAGGTAAACAGACTCTGTAAATGGCTGTAAAGCTCTGTGAAGCAGTATATAAATATAAGTGCTATTGCTATTATCTGCTTGATTCTAAGTAGGACAAAAGGCAGAAGAATTAATGGACACAACTTTGACATCGAAACTCAAAACAAGGGCAAAGTAATAACAGAACCTTTCACCCTCCCAGAACACTACACAACAGACCTCGGAATGTCTGTTTTGCAAAAACAGGATTTAACTCCACTTGGTGTGAAAGACTGTTGAATTCACATACATTAAAAGGTTTCGGGCACACGTAGAAGGTCTCAGCAAACACAGTGGGCTTTCCGCCCATTACAAATGTTAATTGATATGGAGCTTGTAAACTATCTCCTAGGTAATCTGCATGACCAACCTGTCTTCCCCTCCTCACCTCTTCCCCAATTTAAATCCCACATCAATCTAGCCACTCAATCCACTTGATGAAGAGAGTTGCAGCTGATGAAAGATTAGGCCTTTTAATAAAATGTGTTAATTGGTAAAGATGCCACCTGACTCCCGATGATTTTTTTCCACACTGTTCACTGACATGGCTCACCTCTACAGTGTCCTTGAAGGATGGAGATGAACTTATGCTTTGAAGAAAGAAATGCTCCAGAAGTAATATTTCCATCCAACAGTGACTGACAGCTTTTCCCCCTGTCTTTTTTTTTTAGGGGGGGTATAACAATTTATTGTAAGCCTGAGTTCTCTACAAGAATCTGACCTAGTAACAGCCGGGGGGAATTAACGGAAGATAAGAGTAGAAGGAATTCAAAGTAGGCTGGACATAATAGATCTCTTGTGGGAACAAAGGGACTCATGACAAATGATGTGTTTGACCTCTCCCTTGGACTCAGCCTGGTCATCTCCTACAGGTTCCTAGCATATCCCAAAATAAATGATTTTGTAGATGACTTTTTCCAAGCTTCAGATTGTGTCGTGTTCATGTGATTGGTAAGCCCCTTTTTCAATATTCTTCCTCTCTTCCAAGATTATCTGTTCCAAGAGATCTTGGAACTAGATTTCCATCATCTTCTAAATAGGGATAGGCAACATGTGCTCCATAAAGCGCATGCAGATTCCCCAGACCTATTTTCTACCCCCAGAGGTCCCAATTTCTACTGACCATCTCCAGCCTTCCCTTTTCAGTTGTCCCAAAGATGCTTTCTCAAAAGACAACTGGACCTTGTTTTTCCTTGAAGATGTTTTGCATCTCATCCAAGGGTGGGCTTCAAAAATTCCAGCAACTGGTTCTCTGCCCAGTTGCTGGTGGGCGTGGCCATCTGAGCATGGCCTAGTTGGCCTCCTGCATCATGGTGGATGGGCTGTTTTTTGCCTTCCCTGGGCTCTGGAGGCCCTCCGGAGGCCTTATGGAGCCTGTAGTAGGCCTGTTTTTCACCCTCCCCGTACATCCGCATGAGCCCTCGCATCCAAAATGGGCTGTGTGGAGACTCCTGGGAGGGGTGGGATGGGGTGGGGTGGAGTGGGAGTGGTGAGGCAGGGTGGGCGTGGCCAGCCAAGGGTGGCATTTGGCAATTTGCCAAAATGGCCATAAGATTAGCTATGGGTTCACCTGGACCAGTAGCCGCCCACCCTTGATCTTATCCAAGAACAGGGGTAGGATTCTACAGGTTCGCACCTATTCGCTAGAACCAGTTGTTAACATTCTAAGCAGTTTGGAGAACCGGTTGTTAGAAGAAATTACTGGCCTAATCCTTTAAGGAAGGCAGGAAGGAAACATTCTGGTGTTGCTTACAGAAACTGCCTCTCTATTAACCTTTAGTATGTTCTTGGCAGGACTAGACTTCCTGTCTCAGGAACTTCTCTGGAGTATTTTTCCCTCCTTTGCTTGTACTTTGCTTGTGTGGAGTGACCATTCAAAGTTACAATGGCACTGAAAAAAGTGACTTATGGCCGTTTTTCATACTTACGACTTTTGCAGCATCCCCACAGTCATGAGAGGCCAGGCGAGGGGATACATGCCTCTATGTGAGTGATGTTGAGTTGGCCACGCCCAGCCAGTCACATGACCACCAAGCCATGCCCACCAAGTAAGCCATGGCCACAGAACCAGTTGTTAAATAATTTGAATCCCACCCTGTCCAAGAAGCTTCTTCAGCTTCTACATCCTTGGGCTTTTCTTTGTAGGCAAACAGTTCATCAATTCATTCTTGATTCACCTTCCGTCTTGACTATTGCAACACATTTTGCATGGGGCTGCCCTTGAGAAATATCCAGAAGCGTCTACTAGTTGAAAATGCAGCAGTCCACATGGTTTCACACAGGCCTAGATGTGCACACGTATCACCTTTCCTGTGGGGGCTGCACAGACTGTCAATTTGTTCCAGGTCCAATTTAAGTTGCTGATTGTCACCTTCAAAGCCCTGTATTACTTGTGAGCAAGTTATTATTTTTAATTTAATTTTTAATCAATCTTATGGTATCTCTGGTCACCTGCATAACTGGATAGAAGCATCCCTGTCAAACAGACAACAAATGGTCAAAATTGGGAGCGTCCTATCAAATTCTGTACCTGTCAACAGTGGTGTCCCCCAAGGCAGTGTTCTAGGACCAACTCTCTTCATACTCTACATAAATGTCCTCTGTGATCATATTAAGAACAACTGCATTCTCTTCGCTGACAATGTACAGCTATTCAACACCACAGACAATACTACTACCCTTCAAAAAGACCTCTACTATGTATCAGAATGGTCAAATAAATGGCAGCTTCAAATCTCAATAAATAAATGCTCTGTCTTACTTATTGGCAAAAAAATATATCAGAAAATAAAATACAGGCTGAATAGTCAAGACCTTGTTGATGATCCAAACTCTGGAGTACTCTTCTCAAATGACCTAAGTGCTAGAGTCCACTGTAACTACATAGCCAAAAAGGCGTTAAGAGTTGTTAACCTAATCTTACGTAGCTTTTTCTCTGGTAATATTACACTAATAACTAGAGCATACAAAACATTTGCTAGACCAATACTTGAATACAGCTCATCAGTCTGGAACCCACATGACGTATATGACATTTGAGAAAGTCCAGAAATATTTCACAAGAAGAGTTCTCCACTCCTCCTCTCATTGCAGAATACCTTATGCCACCAGACTTGAAATTCTAGACCTAGAAAACTAGAACTACGCCGCCTTCGGTCCGATCTAAGTATAGTATATAAAATTATACATTGCAATGTTCTACCTGTCAATGAATACTTCAGCTTCAACCATAACAATACAAGAGCAAACAATAGATGCAAACTCAAGGTTAACCGCACCAAACTTGATTGCAGGAAATATGACTTCAGCAACAAAGTGGTCAATGTCTGGAATACTCTACCTGACTCTGTGGTTTCTTCCCCAAACCCCAAAAACTTTAACCTTAGACTTTCTACTATTGACCTCACCCCTTTCCTAAGAGGTCTGTAGGGGGTGTGCATAAGTGCACCAACGTGCCTACCGTCCCTCTTGTATTGTTTCTTTTATTTTTCTTATATGTATCCATGTATTCATAACTATGTTTTTACTTATACCTGTTATCTTGTAAGCAATTGACAAACCAAATAAGATAAAAAAATAAAATAAAAATCCACCACGTGTGAAAATTTATGTGCTTGATACATCTTTACACTTCCAACAATTTGGAGATATATTTTTAAATGTTTTAGAAAGCCTGGCTGGTGGAAGATGCCACCTGTAAAACACCTTATAAAGGTTTTTTTTTTTTTTTGAAGGATAGATATCCCATATCTATCCCATATCTATCCAACCCACCACAGGTAGGTTAGATATAACTGAGAGACAAGGAATATTACAGGTCCCATCTCTTAAGGAGGTACATCTAGCAGGGCCAAAAATAAGGGCTGTCTCCATGATGGCTCCGTCCCTATGGAATATCATCCATGTGGAGATATAAATAGCCGCCATTTGACATTCTTTTGCAAAGCCCTGAAGACCTGATTTTGTCAACGTGCCTGGGAGCCCCAGCATAGAATGGAACCCATCAAATCACTTATTTGATTGACTGATTATTGTCGTTGGGGAGGAGGAATTATAGTTTTCTATTGTTTTTCTATTGGGTTTTTATCTTTGTAAGCTGCTTAGAGTGAGCTGGGTAGCCATATAAATTTTCTTAATTTATTTTTTCTTAGACTAAGAGCCACGGTGGTGCAGTGGTTAGAATGCAGTACTACAGGCTACTTCTGCTGACTGCCGGTTGCCTGTAATTTGGCAGATCGAATCTCCCCAGGCTCAAGGTTGACTCAGCCTTCCATTCTTCCGAGGTGGGTAAAATGAGGAGCCAGATTGGTCAGCGCAATATGCTGACTCTGTAAACTGCTTAGAATGGGCTGTAAAAGCACTGTGAAGTGGTATATAAGTCTGTGCTATTGGTTAAATAAAATAAGTAAATTCTGCTGTTTATTTGACCTTGTTAGGGGTTTTTATTTCAGGTTAGAGAAAAAAAACATTTAAGAAAGCATGCAATAAATGCAAAAGAAAAACAGGACTGGTGGGTATGTACTGTTGAAATTCCAAAGAATAATATTGGTGGTATTTAATAATAGGTGGCAGGGCGGGAGAAATTCCACTCTTGCAATGGAGTTGCTTAGTCTCAAGCACTATTGACATGGATAGAAGCCTGGGATGATTGAAGATAGCACCAGATGTTAATGAATATTAAGAGATGATTATTATTAGAGCAATCAATTCTCATTTTGAGTTGTCTAGCTGAGAGTCCACCGGATGCCATAGAAGAATAATTCCCTGGGGTGCCATATCGAACAATTAGATTCATTACGGTGATTTTATCACTTCCCCCTGCAATGTTTGGCAAGAACCTCTTTGAGATAAAAGGGTGGAGGGAGGGCAGTGACAGCATTTGATGGGCCATTGAGCTGTTCCTGTGGGGCATTTCCCCTGTGATTAGAAATCACTCCTGGCCAGCTGCTTTAGCTAATGGCTTCAATCAAAGATCCAAATAAAAGCAGAAGAGGCTTTGATTCATCAGGACATTAGCCCCCCATATGGGATAAGTAAAAAGGGTTCAGAGAAGAAAAGCAAAGAAGAAAAAGGCAGGGCAAGAAGCAATGGATGGAAACTAATCAAAGAGAAATCTAACCTAGAAATAAGGAGACATTTCCTGACCTCTAGAACAATTAACCATGGAACAACTTGCCTTTCAATGCTCCAGAAAACTGGATGTTTTCAAGAAGAGATGGGACTGCTATTTGTCAAAAATGATGATACAGGCTCTCCTGCTTGAGCAGAGGATTGGACTAGACCTCCAAGGTCCCTTCCAACTCTGTTATTCTGTTATATTCTGTTGTTTAGAAAAGTAATGGAAATACAAGACATTGACAATGCTGGGGAAATCCCCACCAGCTTCTCAGCACCATCTGGAGTTGTGGCAGTGATTTTTATGCTCCTTCATCAAGGTTCTTGGAGAATGGACGTAACTCTAGATATTACTTTCTAGAACAATTTCTAGAAATTAGCTTTAGAAATTACTTTCTAGAGTAGCTCTAGGGCAGTGGTCGCCAACTAGTGGGCCGCAGACTACTGGTGGGCTGCAATAAAATTTTGGTGGTCCACAGAGAAATGTTCCCCCCAAATCACTTTCCCCAAAGCAATTAATCCAGGCTGTGTGGGAACACAAGGCTGCGCTGACCACATGGCCTGCCCACCCTCTGGCCCCCACCCTTCGGCCGAGTGCAAACCTTACCTTGAGTAGAGCCACGCGAGCTGGAACTGGAAGGTAAGACCAACAGTGGGGGAGGGAAATCCGCCCCGGGATGGCTTGCTGACATTGGTGGGAAAGTCAGTCCCATATTCCAGAGCTGCAGTAGTCACAGGACTGGCCCTTTGGCAGCTCCTCCAGTCCATAGCAGGCTGGCGCACCCAGGTGGAGGAGCAGCTGCTCTGGGATGACCAAAGGGCCAGTCCTGTGATTACTGCAGTTCTGGAATATGGGACTGACTTTCCCACCAACATCAGCAAGCCACCGTCAAAATTCATCTTAGTGGTCCACGCGATTTAAAAGTATGAGTTTGGTGGTCCCTGAGGTCCAAAAGGTTGGCAACCATTGCTCTAGGGGAGTGGAGGCTAAAACATAAATAACTGTTGCAGGAATTGGGTATGTCTAATCCAGTTGACTCAGGTTGACGTAGCCTTCTGTCCTTCTGAAGTAGGTAACATGAGGACCCAGATTGTTGGGGGGCAATAGGATGGCTCTGTAGACAATTTAGAGCACTATGTAAAGCACTATGAAGTGATATATAAGTCTATGTGCTATTGCTATTTCTAGAGAGAAGAAGGACATGATAGGGATCACATGATAGTGGTGCTGCCACAAAGAAGAGGGAGTCAAGCGCAGCGGAAGCGTGCTGGGCCCATAACCAGTGTTAGGGATACAACACCCTAGCAGAACGTGCAACGGCAGTCAAGCAGACAGTGAGTGTGTGTGAGATAAAGCATTGTTGTCAAGCTATCCTCCAAAATACCAGAAGGCAAGACAAGAAGCAATGGATGGAAACTCATCAAGGAGAGAAGCAACCTAGAACTAAGGAGACATTTCCTGATAGTTAGAACAATGAATCAGTAGAACAACTTGCCTCCAGAAGTTGTAAATGCTCCAACACTGGAAGTTTTTAAGAAGAGATTGGACAACCATGTGTCTGAAATGATATAGGGCTTCCTGCCTGAGCAGGGAGTTGGACTAGAAGACCCCCAAGGTCAGTGGTGGGATTCAATTTTTTTTTTTTACTACAGGTTCTGCAGGCATGGCTTGGTGGGTGTGGCAGGGGAAGGATACTGTAAAATCTCCATTCCAACCCCACTCTTGGGGAAGGTTACTGCAAAATCCCATTCCCTCCCCACCTCACTAACCTGCTTTCCAGCTCTGTTCTCCTGTGCAGGGCAACAAAAGAAGACCCAGCCGATCAGCTGGGACTCAGGAGGCAGAGAATAGATGGGGACAGGGCCAGTCAGAGGTGGGATTTGCCGGTTCTCCAAACTAATCAAATTTTCCACTACCGGTTCTCCAGAACTGGTCAGAACCTGCTGAATACTACCGCTGTCCAAGGTCCATTCCAACTCTGTTCTTCTGTTCAATGTTAGCTAGTAAGAAGTGTAGCCTTGACTTCTTTGCTGCTCAAAATGTACGTTGCAGCATTTTCTGTTCTAATCTCCCCCCCTCCAGCATTTTCGCATCTCCTCATCCCCTCCCCATCTCTGTCCTCCACAGCTAAGCTATTATCGTTTCCAGACGTGCCCCATTAATTCCCTATACGAATTCATGCACACTCAGCTCTCCGCTCCTAATGACTTCAGAGAAGTAATGAATGTGGCCCATAGACAGAGCTTGCTTTTTTTGTGAGGCTGCCACCAGATTAATTGATGGATTTGAAATCTCTTCTGTATATCTCTCTGGTGTCTGCTTTTGATGGACTCCCAAGATCTAGAATTCCCCAACACAATAAGCAAAACTTTTGGAGTGCTGGCTAAGGGTTATTCTTAAGTATAGATCGCTTTTATTGTAGAGGACAGAAAATTTGCGGTTTTCCGGAAAATACATTTATCGAATTAAGTGGGTCTTCTTTTTAGTAGACGCAGTATTGTAGAATCACTGAAGTGGAAAATACTTCAAAGTTACCTGCAACTAATATAAACTACTTCTCCATCCTTAATATCCTACTTAAAAACTGTCAGCAAAGAAGAGACCAATCCTTCACTTTCTGAAATAATCACAGTAGAAGTTTATCTTCAGTCTTCCCAATGCAACTCCATCCACTACTTTTTCGACTCAAGGAGCAGGAGGAAAATAATTTTATTCAGTTATTTATGTGAATGTCCTTGACGGATCTAAACAAGGCAGAGGAATCATTTCTAAACTAAAACTGAGGCTAAAACATATCAAGAACAGTTGCAGGAACTGGGTATGTCTAAGTTTAATGGAAAAAGGGACAATGGGTAACATGATAGAAGTTTTCTAATATTTGAGGGGCTGCCACAAAGAAGAGGAGGCTCAACCTATTTTCCAAAGCACCAAAAGGCAGGAAAAGATGCAGGAGAGAAAAGCTGCATTCCAGAAAACCAAGGAAGACACATAAAATAACTTCCAAGCAGTTTCCTTTATTTCTCCTCACTGATAGAATCTTGCCAAACTAAAGCAACTACATCATCATTTAAGATGTACTATCAGGCACAAAATATCAGGTCTACATTTGAAGGTCCAATAAAAAGTGATTTATTGTTAATTATGCCTATACTCAAGAATCTTCTTAACTAATGGTTAGCATCTGCTTGGAATTAGATAAGGGTCAGTGGAATACAAGGGAGGCTGGAGTATGCCTATGGCTACATAAGGATTCTAGGCTGAACTCCTTTTGACTCCAACCTCAGCTTCTCCCAGTTGCTGAAATTGGGTATGTCTAGTTTGACGAAAAGAAGGACTAGGGTTGACATGATACCAGTGTTCCAATATCTCAGGGGCTGCCGCAAAGAAGAGTGGGTCAAGCTATTCTTAAAAGCACCTGAGGGCAGGACAAGAAGCAATGGGTGGAAACCAGGGGTGGGATTCTACCAGTTCGCATCTATTCGCTAGAACCGGTTGATAACATTCTAAGCAGTTCGGAGAACTGGTTGTTAGAAGAAATTACTGGCCTAATCCTGTAAGGAAGGCAGGAAGGAAACATTCTGGTGTTGCTTACAGAAACTGCCTCTCCATTAACACTTATTACGTTCTTGGCAGGACTAGACTTCCTGTCTCAGGAACATCTCTGGAGTTTTTTTTCCCTTCCTTTGCTGGTACTTTGCTTGTGTGGAGTGACCATTCAAAGTTACAATGGCACTGAAAAAAGTGACTTATGACCGTTTTTCACACTTACGACTTTTGCAGCATCTCCACAGTCATGAGAGGCCAGGCGAGGAGATGCGTGCCTTGATGTGAGTGATATTGAGTTGGCCACACCCAGCCAATAACATGACCACCAAGGCCATGTCCACCCAGTCACATGACCACCAAGCAACGCCCACCACCTAAGCCACACCCACAGAACCGGTTGTTAAAAATTTTGAATCCCACCCCTGGGTGGAAACTAAGCAAGGAGAGAAGCAAGCTAGAGCTAAGGAGGAATTTCCTGACAGTTAGAACAATTAACCAGTGGAACAACTTGCCTCCAGAAGTTGTAAATGCTCCAACATTGGAAGTTTTTAAGAAGAGATTGGATAACCATTTGTCTGAAATGGTATAAGGTCTCCTGCATGAGAAGGGGGTTGGACTAGAAGACCTCCAAGGTCCCTTCCAACTCTGTTATTCTATTCTATTCATTTGTTCTCCTACATATACTCTGAGAACTTTTAGAAAGGATTTATCCTGACTCACTCTCTCTCAGCCAAATGATCTAAACCCCATTGTTTCTTGGTTCTCTGGAATGCAGGCCAGTGGTGGGATTCACATTTTTGTACTACCGGTTCTGTGAGCGTGGCTTGGTGGGCATGGCAGGGAAAGGATACTGTAAAATCTCCAGTCAGAGGTGGTATTTGCCGGTTCTCCAAAGTACTCAAAATTTCTGCTACCGGTTCTCCAGAACTGGTCAGAACCTGCTGAATACCACCTCTGATGTAGGCCCTCTCTCCTGTGAATCCAGATTCACCATAGAACGAGATTGATGGTCATTTACCAACAAACTGATATAAAGCCAAGAAGATGTTGTTACTAGTGCATCTTATGAGGACAACTGTGACAAGATGTTGAGGTGTCAATTTTCAGACAGCCAGTTATGAAATGGGCTAAGGGGGTTAAAAAATCTATCCAGTCATTGCTATGATGTGTTCCACCATCACCTGCCATTATTCTTTGTTTTTTTAAAAAAACAGAGTTCTTCAAACAATGAATACTTCAGCTTCAACCATAACAACACTAGAGCAAACAATAGCAAACTCAAGGTTAATTGCACCAAACTTGATTGCAGGAAATATGACTTCAGCAACAGAGTGGTCAATGTCTGGAATACTCTACCTGACTCTGTGGTTTCTTCCTCAAACCCCAAAAACTTTAACCTTAGACTGTCTACTATTGACCTCACCCCCTTCCTAAGAGGTCTGTAGGGGGCGTGCATAAGCGCACCAATGTGCCTACTGTCCCTGTCCTATTGTTTCTTTTCTTTTCTTTTTAATTTTTCTTATATGTATCCATGTATTCATATCTGTTTTTAATTATTCCTGTTATCTTGTAAGCAATTGACAAATAAAAATAAATAAATAAATAAAAATAAACAACTTACAGTTGGTATGGTCCATTAGGAAGTGTGGATGTGCTCCTTCCTGCAACTTAGTACCATTATGATGTAAAAGAGATCCACTGCAGCACTAACAAGGCCCCAAGGGTTGTTTGCTACCCACAAATGCCCTGTAATCCATTTGTCTTGTTCTGAAACTCTGATTTCTTTATCTAAATACAAGATAGCACTGTATGCCGATAAGGTCATCTCATCTATAACTCACAGCACGGTGAGAAGATAGTGAAAGAGAATGAAGCTGGATAATTGATATCAGAAGGAAAGAGAGCGACAAACACTTAAATTTCCACCCTGAACAAATTCTTCATTGTCACTTTATGTGGCAGTTTTCCCAAAATTGTGGCTAATGACTTATAGGAAGAATAATATTGCAGCACAGCAAATGCTAATATTTACAAATATATCCCAAAGGCGTTTTTTTCCCCAAAGGCAACTGCACTTTGTTTTTCCTTGAAGACATTTCGCTTCTCATCCAAGGAGCTTCTTCAGTTCTGAATGAATGGAGGAGGCTAGAAGGATTTATATTCCCAGCAGTCATCTGGTCGTTAGCACGCTCTCTGGGAGTCATTGAGGCCACTTGAAGGTTTATCTGTGCCCTCAGGGTCACCTGAATAGTGCAAATAGATTTATATTCCTTTCCTACACCACAATTCAGTGAGAACTGAAGAAGCTTCTCGGATGTGAAGCAAAACATCTTCAAGGAAGAACAAAGTCCAATTACCTTTTGAAAAAAGCACCTTTGGGAGAACCATGACCTGGATGAATGAGAATATCCGCAGACATTTACATACATACATACATACAGACATACATACATACATACATACAGTACATACATACATACATACATATGTATGTACAAGCATGTGTGTGTGTGTGTATGTGTATGTGTATATGTGTATATATGGAAATATAATATTTTGTTTCATGTGAGTAAAGTAGTAAAAACACTATAGCATTTTTTCTTAAGTTAAATTTCCCATTTAGCTTGGGAAACTGGGGAGAGTTTATTCTGCACCTCTTGCTCCACTGCTATCTAGCTACCTATTATCTGACTGTCCCATTGGCAACACAAAATTTCCATTGCAAAATGTTTCCATTTCTCCATCCCCATTTAGTGATCTTCTTCTTAGCCAAATACTAAATTGACAGTTAGGAGACAACCAGGAAGCATCAGGGTTACAGGAACAGATTAGGAACAGAGAAAAGCACACTGAAAAAAAGGAAGAATAAGAGGAGAGAACCTACGTAACCACGATGTCACCCAGAATGAACGTTCATGTAGAGCAACTGTTACTTTTAATATGCCTTAAGCTAAAAATATTGTAGATCAAAAAGTTACACCTGGAAGCAATTAAATTCAAACTCTGTTGCCAGAGCAGCTTTACAATCAGTTATCAGAAAACTGTAATGCATTAATTATCCATCAATTAGGGGTCTACATAGGGAGTTAAAAAAGTTTAGATGAGGGCCATGAGTATGTCATCGAAGTCTGACCAAGAAGATGTCTTTAAGTAAAATCCATAGCTGCTATGCAATCCCAGGGATTGCTCTGCGGTTATCTCCAAGCACTGATAAATTGAGGTTCTAATCTGTAATGGTATGTGGGAGAATGAGTGAAGGGAGGCTGCCAAAGTCAGATAAGAGGCAGCATAGCCTGCAGCTGGAAAGTGGTGGAGAATGAGATTCAGAAGAGACCTTCCCAAGTTTCTCAGGCTCAAAAGGATATGGAGGAGGGGGAAAGAGAGTTGTGTTTCCAGATTTGCAAGATTCTGTCAATGCAGCCTTACAATAAATTAAAATTAGCTGAGTTGGTTATGATTCCTGTGTGGTTTGCATGGCAAGGTGGACACCAACCTTGTCTCCTAGGACATTGTTGTGGCCCACCAGCGGCCAGCAGAGCTGGTGGCAGACTTGAACAGTGAGGAGGTTGGGGAGGAACATGGGCCAGTCCTGGAGTCTGGGGAAGGCTCTGCATTGGAGGCAGAGACAGGGCCAGGGCCGTCTGACAGTTATCAGCTGCCTTCGGAGTCAGAGATCAGTGGGGCAGAAGAACAGCTGGAGCCTGTTCCCAGTGTGCGCATGCACAGAGCTGCCAGGAGAAGGGAACAGTTAAGGAACAAGAGTTGACTCAGGAGAAAAGGCTCAGGTGGATGGTGAATGACCCCTACCTTAGGGAATAAAGAGGAGTGGTGTTTGCAGGAGACAATTAGTTCAATTCATTAGAGTGAAGATCTGTTCCTGACTTCTTACCAAGTAATTTAGCATTCCGAATATATTGGCCTGGCAACTCTCCAAGCCTGATAAAAAGTCTGTAGTTGTGAAATCTCATGAAAGACTGTTTGCCAGGACTTTGCTGGAGAGGAATTCCCTTTAACCTAAATAAAATAGGTTTTATTGGGATGAGGAGTCTGCTACATGATCTTGGGAAGCCTAGGTCAGAACAGGACACCTGAGAAATTAGGAAGGGTTTCTTCTTAGCCTTTTACTTCAACCACTGTCTCACTGCAGGCAATGCTGTCTCTTATCTGACCCTTTCCTTCGAAGCATCCCTTTTGCTCATTCTCCCAAGGTCTTTCTCACTTGCCATTATAATATCTAATTGATTTTATGTAGTCGGGTCTACGGAGACATCCTCGGCAAGCTGTGAAGAGGTCGAAATGATGTGTTCATTATGAGATCCATTATTGTCATCTTTATTTTACCCTCTCTTAAATTTGTACAACTCAAGGTGGTAAATGTGGTGCTTCCACCTCTGTTTTTCTTATAGCCACAATCCTAAGAGATGAGTTGGACATAGGTTACAGTGATTGATCTCAAATCATTCGGCCAGATTTCCTGACTAGGGGTGGACTAGAATTCCCAGCCCTTTAGCTTCTAGTATGGCACCTAATCACTATACGAGTTGGATTTAATTGGCAGAAGTGACCCAGGTTATTTTATTCTAGGTCACAGTATCTGATGCAAGTTCAATTCTGTCTATTCTCTTATTTGGAGCTGAAACAATAGCAACAACAAAGGGTCCAAATTCTTCAAAGCGGCTGGTATGTATGGCTTTGTGACTGAAGCCCCAACTCTTTTGTATCTTCAGTAATGTTGTACATACCATCAAAAGGGGCTGGGCTTACATTGTGGATCTTGCTGATGTGACCTCCTCTGGGGAAGCTCACGCTGACTATTTGTGATTCATCTCTGCTGGATTCTCCAATAAGTCTACTAAATTAGGAACTGGTGAGCTTGGTCATGCTGAAGGTTTGCTTTCGACTCTAGGCTAGATTTTTAGATGTATTTACATTCCTGGTCTTAGAGTGAGAAAAGGAAAACTGTGTAAAAGGGACCTTGTCTCTCCTCCTTCTGTAGAAATATCAAAAGTCCCAATATAAAAGAATATTTGTAGCTCAGGTTTGAAATGAGGGGTTGTTTTCCTGCGGTACTGATGATGTTACCTTGTTTGGGGAATGAAATGTCTGCAAGAAAACAGCCAAGCTCAGAGAGCACCAAGGACTCCTCCTATCAAAAGTCCAAAATCACTAGAGAATTCCTGTATGCCTGGCACTCAGACAAATCAACCATCAACAGGCACGTAGAGATAAACAACATCTACCTACTATTCAAAAGAGACAGGGGTGGGCTTCAAAATTTTTAGCAAGGGGTTCTCTATCTGGTTGCTGGGTGGGCGTGGCCATGGTGGGCATGGCCTAGTTGGTCTCTTGCACCACAGCAGGGGGGGATGTTTTTGCCCTCCCAGGGCTCCAGAGGCTTTCCTTGAGCCTCCAAGAGGGTGAAAATGGCCTCCCCGGGCTCCAGAGGCTCTCTGGAAGCCAGAAACAGGCCCGTTTCTGGTCTTCCCAAACTTCCAGAAGGCCCATTTTTCACCCTCCCCGAGCCTCCACATGTGTCCTGCACTTACCTGCATCCAAAAGGGGCCACATGGGGACTTGTGGGAGGGGCAGGGTGGGGTGGGCGGGGCCAGCCAGGATTGGGATTTGGGGGGTCTCTGAACTGTGCAGAATCTTAGCTAGGGGTTCTCTCAAACCCCTGAGAACCCCCAGCAGCCCACTCCTGAAAAGGGACCACCCAAAAGCTAAAAGACCATGACACTTCCTGACCAGCAATCAACACCCAAACAAGTAGAGTTTAACATCAAGGTTAATACCAGAACAACAATCAAGCAATTAAAAATATCCCAATCAAGGAACCACCAACTCAGACAAACAATCAAGCAGCAAACAACAGCCCAATCAAGGAACCACCAAGAACACCCCCACCAACGCCGACAGGAAAAGTCACTTGTACATAAACGGAGAGCAATGATAATGTTACCTAGTCAAATAGTGAACCGTCTGCAAGAAAACAATCAAGAGAACACCAAGGACCCAAGGAATATCATCAAAGAGCTGTGGCGGCCCAGTGGTTAGAATGCAGTACTGCAAGCTACTTCTGGTGACTGCCGGCTGCCTGAAGTTCAGCAGATCGAATCCCACCAGGCTCAAGGTTGACTCAGCCTTCCATTCTTCCGAGGTGGGTAAAATGAGGACCCAGATTGTTGGAGTCAATAGATTGACTGTGTAAAACCACTTAGAGAGGGCTGTAAAGCCCCGCGAAGCGGTATATAAATCTAAGTGCTATTGCTATTAGCTTCTTGGGGGTTGATATTGGAACCCAGCCACTGGAATAAATGATGCAAACAGCAGCTATGCAACTTCTACAGGAATATACACCAAAGAGGCTCAATGTAACTGTAGTACAAGATGGCTTTGTTTTTCCCATGCTCCTTTCTCCTCAATGTGTCTGTTTGTGTACACATTTGCATGCTTGCAGCTCTTGCCTAGAAGGCTCCTTGTCCAGCTAATATCTGACAGAGAGCATGATTACATGTCTGTAATTGCCATAGACAAATGTTTGCCAGCCTATCAATGAGCATCTGGTACCATCAGGCTAGCCCACTTTCCTCGTCCATACTGTGTAAGGAGCTTGCAGCTTTTGAGTCTACTGGCCTATTCTTTGTGAGCTGCTCTGCCATGACAGCTATTCCGAGCTTGTTATTTCACAGGTTATCACGAACTTGCAAAGATTCATTTTCACTCTCCTGTCAACACTTTTCAACGCAATCTCTCTTCCCCTCTCTCTCTCATTTTTCTTTATTCATATTTTCTCTGGCTGCAAATGTGTGTGGGGGAAGAAATGCTATCTTGCTTCTGAGGATGTAATATGGACTCACTTTGGCCTTTGTTGGCCATAAGAATGGACCTTCAGTGAATTTGCTGGTCTTTGTAGAGATTCCCAGTGTTCTGTGTCAGACACAGATTAACAAAGTTGGAAGGGACCTTGTAGGTCATCTAGTCCAATCCCCCACCTAAGTTGGAGACCCTACACCATTTCTGACAGATGGCAGTCCAGTCTCTTCTTGAAAGCTTCCAGTGATGAAGCTCTCACAACTTCCAAAGGCAACTTATGTTCCATTGATTGATTGTTCTCCTTGTCAGAAAATTTCTCCTTATTTCCAGGTTGAATCTCTCCTTGATCAGCTTCCATCCATTATTCCTTGTTTGGCCTTCATGTGTCTTGGAAAATAATTTGACTTTTTCCTCTTTGTGGCAGCCCCTCAAATATTGGAACTTACTGTTAAATAGTGTTAAAGATAAAGTTTTTATTTTAGGAGCAATGGAGGATGGAACTGCCTCGAGAACTGTTAACCTCTGAAGTGGGGTGTGTGGTTCTAGTGTTAGGAAAAATCCAAATATTTCAAAGATATCTCCCATTCTACTGAAGGTCACTGGTTGACCTTGAGCTGATCATTTAAATTACAATGTAGGCCTGATAGATAAAGCCAAGATTGTGGTTTACATCAGTATCTTTCAGACTTGACAACTTCAAGAGATGTAGACTTCAACACTCAGAATTTCTTGGCAGTGTGCTGGGTGTGGAGTTCTGGGAGTTGAAATGTAGACTTCTTAAAGTTGCCCAGTTTGAAAAAACATTGGTTTAGATGCTATGGCATATTCCTCAAGGATAGAATTGCACATGAATGTTATTTTTAATGTTAATAAATTGAAGATGAATAAAAATTGGACAGCCATTTGAAATGGTATAAGGTCCCCTACCCCAGTAGGAGCTTGATTAGAAGACCTCCAAGGTCCCTTCCAACACTGTAATTCTGTATTCTATATTCGAGGAAGATTTCAGAAGGCAGTTATGCTGATTATGTGAATGGAGATATTGGCTAGGATCATATATTATGCCAAACATTTGTTTATTCAGTTTTGGTTTCTTGCCTAATCCATAAAAATGTTTTACATATTGCAGTGACAATGTGATATGTGCAAGCTGAATTACTTAGTTGGGACAAATCTCCCTTCTTTCCTTCCTTCCTTCCTTCCTTCCTTCCTTCCTTCCTTCCTTCCTTCCTTCCCTCTCCCTTTTTTCCTTTTTCCTTCCCTCCTTTCCTCCCTCCCTCTCTCCCTTTTTCCTTCTTTCCTCTCTCCTCCTCCTCCTCCTCCTCCCTCACTCCCTCCCTCCTTCCTTCCCTTCTTCCCTCCCTCTTTCCTTCCTTCCTCTCCCTTCCTCCCTTCCCCTCTCCCTCCCTCCCTTCCTTCCCTCCTTCCCTCCTTCTTTCCTCTACCCTCCTCCCTCCCTCCCTCTACTACTAAGTGCTCATTTTCAAGAAACATATACACAGCAATCTTCTAAAAATATGTAGTCTTTTGATTGCTCAACTCATACTGAGATTCAATCCAACTTGACTGAGAGAATAGAACTGGATTAATTTTCTGAATTGAACTGAACATTGAAATAAACTTGGTCCTGATTTGAACCTCCCCAAATAGAGAACCTTCTTATTTAATGATTTGATTCATGGTCTGCAGGAACTCAAGGCAGTTCACAGAATCACTCATTCAAAATCAGCCAGTAAATCTCCAGAGTTGCTTTAGTGCACTGAACAAGGGGCTGGATTAGATGATCTCAAATTGTAATGTCTAACTCATGACTATCTTTCAGACTCAGAGCTAGTTCAACATCCCAATCACTAGATATATATCACTGTATCTTTATCTCTTCCACATGCACACACTGAAAAAAACAACCCAATAATAATTGAACAAATGGAAATTAGGTTCAAGAAAACACAATACCTCAGCGGAATGACAACAATGTGCCATACGCATTTCCACTATTTTAATTTACGAAAAGGCCGCTTGTCCAGAGTTATGCAAAAGCTAATATTTCTCCCTGCAACCAAATGACTGGGAATCTGCTCATTATAGATTGAACTGAAACAGGAAGCTTTTTTTGTTTAGTTTTTAGTTAAAATCAGCTATAATGAGCTTTCAAGAAATCAGTGCGCAGGAAAATGACTGTATATTTATGAATTTTTCCTTGTTTGCACTTTTAGATTTATTTGTAATGGAGAAGGCTTTGCAGGCAAGCTTTCTAAATGGGGGCTGACTTGCCAGAAATCCTGCAGAAGCCAGAGAAGTACCACTGGGTGCAATTTATGAGCTTTACATAATTATTGATAATATAAAATGCTATAATGTAAAGGGCTGTCAGTTTTTAATTGATTGCTTATGTACCAACAGTACATTGTAGACTCTTGATGACGAGAAAGATAGATTTTTTTTCCTCCATGACAATTGTGACTCTTATGGGGTAAACCAGATAGGAATCACAACCAGATGATGTCATGCACAAACAGCCAGACCCACATTTGAAGAGTTTGATTAGCTGTTTTATTGCTCACAACTACACCCTCATCCTATTGGATTGTTGCCTGTATAAGAGGGTGTATAACAATCCTATTGGATTGTTGCCTGTATAAGAGGGTGAGAGACAGTTACCTCGGTCTATATACCAAATGAACGACCCATTGGGAATGGATCCCCATAGCAAAACAACTTACCTTATGTGCCGCCAAAATCTGAAAATAATATTTAACACAGCACAATACTTAAGCAAAATGGTTCGGTTGAGATCTGCATCAGAGGTAGTATTCAGCAGGTTCTGACCAGTTCTGGAGAACCGGTAGCAGAAATTTTGAGTACTTCGGAGAACAGGCAAATACCAGACTGGCCCCACCCCCATCTATCCTCTGCCTCCCAAATCCCAGCTGATCAGCTGGGTCTTCTTTTGTTGCCCTGCATAGGAGAACGGAGCTGGAAAGCAGGTTAGTGGGGAGGGAATGGGGATTTTGCAGTATATCCTTCCCCTGCCATGCCCACCAAGCCATGCCTACCAAGCCACACCATGCCCACAGAACCGGTAGTAAAGATTTTTGAATCCCAGTACTGATCTGCATATGTGGGACTGATTGGAAAGATTGCAGGGGTGACATCAAAATATAATTTTATCATATTTTTATCTAAATCTTAAATGTATTCTATTGTATAGAATACAATAGAATTCTATTCCAATTTCTATTCAATTGTATTCTATTCCAATTTCATTTTAAATTGTATTTTATCCACTTTCATTTTAAATTGCTTTTATCAAATTTTAGTAATAATTTGTTTCTGGAACTCTGCGTTTTGATATGGCCCAAGGGCTAATCAATTAAAAAAAACTTTTATTTTGTTCCAGGTCAAGATTAAGGCCTGTCGAATTTTGTGTCTTAGAAAATAATGGTGAGTCATATTTTTGCCGGGCCATAAGTATGTGTGCCATCCCTGTCGTAGCCTTCTAGGTATAGGAGTCTTTTGTTGTCTAAGTTTATCCATTCCTTGATCCAAGTCAAGTTAGCCCGCTTGATAATACAATTTCCATTCTGGGAAAATGATACATAAAAATGTATATATGTATATAAATGTATTAACTTCTTTTTTCTTTCTAATTGTAAAGAGATTGGACAGAAATGTATATCAAAGAAGAGACACCACATCCACTGTTTTTATTATTTATATTTAATAAAATTTATTTTAAAAAATAGAAAGAAACTCAGCTCAAGACTATACCCAGGAATCTTATCAGACCAATGGTTGGCACTTGGGTGAAACGGCATTCAAGGGAGTTGACAGACTTCACCCTTTTGTGCCCGTGTAAGGATTCTAGACTAATTCCCTCTTTGACTTCTCCCCCTGGCTCAGCCAGTCTCTCTTCCATAGTGAAGCTAATTCTACTTTATTGTAAAGCTACAATGACAAAATCTTGCAATTACCAAAGTGACATATTCCCCATTTCCTTTATAGCTTGAGAAGCTAGTGTGGGTTACTTCTGAACCTCTTGCCTTGAAATGGAAATGGAAACGGAAAGGGGGGGATAGGGAAGGGGAAGGGAGGGAAGGGAAGGGAAAGGAAGAGAAATGGAAAAGGAAAAGGAAAAGAAGGGAAGTGGAAGGGAAAGGGAAAAGAAGAGAAGAGGAAATGGAAATTGAAGGGAAGGAAGGGAAGTGGAAATGGAATGGAAATGGAAAGGTAATAGAAGGGAAGGGGAAAGAGAAATGGAAGGGGAAAGGGGAAAGGGAAACAAAATGGAAATGGAAAGGCAAGAGCAGGGAAAGGAAATGGAAAGAGAAAGGGAAAGGGATAAGGAAGGGGAGGGGAGAGGAAAGGAAAGTCCCAAAATGCTATCTGTTAGATCTGGAGGTGTGGGCGCAATAACGGAGACGAGGCATCAGATAGTGACTCAACTCTTTAATAGTGACTTCGGAACAGAGCAGAATACTTGGGCAGCAGCAGCTCTTTTATAGAGCTGGCTGCTGCCACAACAACCAATGAAAACGAGTTAACCGCTCTAAAAACGTCCAATCAGTGACAGCCCGCTGTTAGCCAATCAGACCAGCCAGAGGCAGCCAATCACGATTTGCTTATTTGCGGGCCAATCAAAAGTGCAGGATTACGAACCTGCGGCTGGAGTAAAGCTAGTAGGGTTTTTTAAATAATTGAGTTTATTTAGTTCGTAACACTATCAAATGTCCAACTATTCCAAAAGATTAGGCACCAAACTGCAGAAGAATGCCCCATATTATTTTGCTTCTAATTTTTGATAATTCAAAGGCTTTTTATTGAGAACATCAATCCTGAGGCTTTTTGCACAGACAGAATTTTGGGGTTTGATGTTTTACTCGCATCAACCCAGGCTTCAATCTAATGGACCATATGTTTGCGTTTTTTTGCATTTGTGTGTAGTTTTGCCTATCTGAATGTCTCTCTGTCTCTGTCTCTCTCTCCCTGTGCGTGTTTGTATGTGTGTATGGCTAAACCATGGCTTTTCTCATGCATGGAAGATGATGTTACTTTTTGGTTATGTAATTCAGCCCTTGGAAAACAGAAATGTTGTACCTGAGCCGCTAGTTACCTGTTTGGGATGAGACATAACATATTAATTAAATAGATTAGAAAGATGCTTAAAAGAGAGAGAACTAATTATCTCTTGCTGTTTTCAGATAGATTTGGTAATCAGGGACTTTTAGAAACTGTGATGTAGAAAAGTATATTTGATTGACTTGGGGGAGGCCTTAATTTACTCAATACCATTACATAACGTCTAGATAAATATTATCCATCTAAAGACCTTGAAAGGTTGATGATGTATTTCAAAAACTCCAGATGTATCTGGTAGCAGATAAACAAATCATGTTGCTAAGTCAGGGTCGTGTTAGACATCTTATGAATATAGAACTATCATTTATATTCCTGTTAAGCTGACATGTCATTTTGAAAAAAAAAAAAAAAAGGGAGAAAGGAATTTTACCCATCCATTTTCAGAAAAATATTTCCGGGAATCCAAAGGATGAGGCAGAAAAAATTCAGAAACTGATCCTTTCAACAAACCTAATACTTCAACAAAGTATTTTTTTAAGACAAGTGACAGGAATCTTATGAGCGGATTGCTTATAGATATATAATTCACATGGATAAGTATAATGAAATAAGGTACTCATTTATATAAATACTCTAGGTTAAAAAAAGCATGATAGTTATACAGGTCTATTAGAAATAATTGTATATTTATATACTTGCATAATGCATTAGATAATTATATATAGAACCATAGCTGTTGACATATGTTACATTTTACTTCTACTTTTTCTGTTGTATTTATTTTTAAGCACTTGTTATGTAATTTTTTGTTTTGTTTTTCCTGATAATGTATGCATCCTTGTATTTTGTTCCTTTCATTCTTTTTCATTTTCTGTTACTATTTTAAAGGCAACAAAAATGAATTAAAAAAAAAAACCAGACAAATGACAGGATTTGAAACAATTATAAAGAACCAAAATCATTTCTTAGGATGTAGATGTAAATTGCTATTAAAACATGACACAGAGACAGAATAAATACTATATGATAAAGTGGATGCAAAATTGTAAAGAAACAGCTATGGGAGGACTCATGGGAAAAAAAAACTCAATAAAATTTGCCTATAATTTAAAGGGAAATGGGAACAAAATGTTTTACAGATAGCACGTAGTTCTTTCTATAATTACAAAGATATTAAAAACATATCAAGATAAGTATTGTAAATCTGGAAAGCACCAGTTTAGAAACCAGGTGCTTGCAAATTCTAGTCCTGCTTCGAGAATGAAGTTATTTGAGTGATCTTAGATCATAAAATAATAAGGCTGTAAGAGATTTTGGAGGTCTTCTAGTTCAACCCCCTTTTCCAATATTTAAAGGACTTCCACAAAGATGAGTGGGGAAAACTATTTTCCAAAGTACCAGAAGGCAACTCAAGAACTAACGGATGGAAACTAATCAAGGAGAGAAGCAACCTAGAACTAGGGAGACATTTCCTAATGGTGAAAACAATCAATAGTGGAATGGCTTACCTTCAGAAGTTGTGGGTGCCCCATCAGTTGAACAGTGTGTTGTCTGGGTACAAATACCTTTGTATAACAATAATCAAAATTACAGCATCCTTCATTACATTGATATTAGTTCTATCATATTTCATATAGCAAAATTCCACATATTAATTCTACAATGTTAATACAATCATATATTTACTTATCTCTCTTAATACATCTTCTCCAATACTACTATTACTATGTGATTATTATCAATGACATGTATATTATGATTACTATTATGCTTACTGTCCTTTTGTTGTTCAAAACTAATTAGACTCAGACAGCACACTGTTCATATAGATAACTGAGTTTTTTTTATGTTCATTAAAGAAAAATGTGTATATATATATTTTCTGAGGTTCTCGCGGGTATTTGTATGTGGGTCTTTGGTTATTCGGGTTTTCTCCCGCGTAAAATTGGAAGTATCTAGGCAATGTTTCGATGAAGTCTCATTCATCATCTTCAGGCTTGTGTCTTTGGCTCTGTGCTTCTCAGAGTAACTCTAAAAGCACAGAGCCGAAGACACAAGCCTGAAGATGATGAATGAGACTTCATCAAACGTTGCCTAGATACTTCCAATTTTACGCGGGAGAAAACCCGAATAACCAAAGATAGATAGATAGATAGATAGATAGATAGATAGATAGATAGGTAGATATATTCTTAAGTTTTCGTGGGTACTTACATGTATGGTATTCAGCTTTGTTCGGGTATTTTCCCACGTCATTATAGTTGTGCTTTTAAAGTTGTAGCAACGTTTCATCAGAATCTCATCTGCCATCATCAGGCTTCTGTATAGTGTTCGATAGATGAACACATTAAATTTGGCTAGCCCCAAATTTAAAACTGAAACGGCTGTGAAAGTCTGACTCACAGACGAACACAATACAGAAGGCTGATGATGGCAGATGAGATTCTGCCGAAACGTTGCTACAACTTTAAAAGCACAACTATAATGACATGGGAAAATACCCAAACAAAGCTGAATACCATACCTACTATGATGGAGCATCCTGCCCTCAGGTGCTTTGAAGAATAAAGTTGATTCCCTCTTCTCTCTGAAAACTCCTCAAGTATTGGAAGACACCTATCATATCATCCCCCGTCCATCAGTGGTGGGATTCAAACATTTTTACTACCAGTCCTGTGGGTGTGGCTTGGTGGGCCTGTGGCTTGGTGGGTGTGACAGGGGAAGGTTACTGCAAAATCCCCATTCCCTCCCCACCCCACTAACCTGCTTTCGAGCTCCATTATCCTGTGCAGGGTAACAAAAGAAAACCCAGCCAATCAGCTAGGACTCCGGAGGAAGGGAATAGATGGGGGTGGGGCCAGTCAGAGGTGGTATTTGCCGGTTCTCTGAACTACTCAAAATTTCCTCTATCGGTTCTCCAGAACTGGTCAGAACCTGCTGAATACCACTTTTGCCGCTGTTGTGGTTATCCAGCAGCAGGTGCAGACGGTGGAGGAGAACGAGGACTCAGATGAGGGACCGGGACCATCAAGGAGTGGACTGCTGCATTCAGGGATGGTGGGGGCTGGCAGCAGTCATGAGGAAGTTCCAGAAGAGCCTGTGCTAAATGAGCGTGAGTGCAGGATGGTTCGTAGAAGAGAACAGCTGAAGCTGCACAGACAACTCAGGAGTAAGGATGCAATGTAATGGCTCCTCCCACTAGGAAATATAAGCCTGGTTTCAAAAACGTTAGAAGGACTCAGTGTTGTGATTACAGACCCTGATTTATTTGAAGACTTCTGCCAAGGTTTTTCTAATTGGACTAATTGGCTGCAAGCCATCTGTTATCTACAAAGAGGTTTATTTGTAGATTAAAGCCATGAAAGTTTGAGTTACTGAGTTTATCTGTGTTTGCTCTCGGGGAATTCAGCAGTCCATCATTTCATTAGACAAGGCATACCTGGTTAACTCAATTCTTCATCGTATGATTTAGCCTTCAGAGCCATTATCATCTGGGTTGCTCTTCTGAGCATTTTTTCTAGGACCTCAAACATTCCAAGTGTGGTCTCACCAGTAGAATATAAAGCAGTACCATCACTTCACATAATTATCCCTCTGTTGATACAACCTAGGCCTCATTAGCTTTTTTGGCAGCTGCAGCACACTTAAAGGCTGGTCTTACAATTGCTAGTATTCAACCAGGTACCACCTATTCCATATCCATCTATTTGGTTTTTCTTGTCTAAGTGCAGGATCTTATTTTTCTCATGACTGAATTTGCACTTTGTTGCAATTTGTGGAGGGGGCAGACACTTTTTTCCCAGCCCTAGGAAAGTGCCAATGGCAAACCACTTCTGTAAACCCTTGGGAAGAAAAATACAAGGACTTGTTCAGGCATCTCTGGGAAATTGAACATAATTGAACAGAAAAAGAAGAAATAATTTGTACAGGACTGAAGCAACAGTCAGAGAGTTGCAAAGGGTTACTTAGATGTTACTCCATCCCTCTTTTCAGTGCAGGAATTTGGATGAACGTTTCCTTGGCAGGTGATTTTAGATTTGCCTGCCTACCTATCTAGATGGGCTTCTATCCCTTCTTTGCAAGGAAAGTTCTATGCAGCATGGGATCTGTCGAGGCTGATTTGTCATAGGCATCAAATAGCCATGTCAGCTGGATATTGGCTTTTTCTTCTTTGTCAAAAATCTGACGTGGAAGAGACATTGGAACAAGAAGAGGTAAGATGACCGAATTAGTGGGGCAGGGAGATAATTAAGCTTGGAGAATATGGTAGCACTGACATTAATAGTAGAAAAAGGCCTCAAAAATTATTAAAAAAAAGAAATATATGTATCCCAATCACTTCATCCAGTGCCTATATTATGCTACACTTAAATGGTGTATTTTTTTTAAAAAAAAATCCAGCCTGGCCATTGTGAGTTTTGCCTCCTAGTTCCTATTATTTGTTGTTTGTTTCCCTCCCTCCCTCCCTCTCTATCATCATCATCATCATCATCATCTATCCATTTTATTTCTAACCCTAACTCAACCAAATAATTCTGGCACATCTATGTTGTCTGAGTTTTATTCTCCTTCTCTCCTCCTCCTCCTCCTCCTCCTCCTCCTCCTCCTCCTCCTCCTCCTCCTCCTCCTCCTCCTCCTCCTCCTCCTCCTCCTCCTCCTCCTCCTCCATAATTTAGTTTTTGAACAAGATCAGTCATGTGTTTAATACTATAGTAAAGTAATAGTACTATAATTATGTACAGAAATGGGCAATGGCAATTCCAGGGGGTTCATGGTTGAACTCATTCCTAATGAAGTCTTCGTAAGGAAAAAGGAGGTGCTTATGTTTCAGACTCTATCCTTTTGCTTGTCAAATTGCTGAACAAGAAATCTAGCTCTACCCAACACAGCAATCCAGGTGAAAGGATGAACAAATAGCTGAATCCTATCAGTTTTTCTTTCGTGGACTACCAGAGTGAACATGCGGGGCACATCTAAAATAATTTTCAATCAGAGAAAGGTTGTGACCCAAATCTAGCTAATATAATGAGAAAACCTTGATTCATGCTGAATTTCAAGATGGAACATGACCCTGTAAAAAATGTTAAATTAAAAGAAATAAAAGAAACATCTGGGGTTCTTGGAATCAAAGTGCCTGCCTAAATCAAGAGTCAGCCAAATGATGAAAATAGTCTGAACCTAAATGCTCCCTGTCACAATCTTTCATTGGTGTTCAGATTGTCATGGTTTTATTTAAGGGATATGCAATGAAAGTCTTTCTTTTTTAAAATGTCAAAATTTCAAGATTAGATTCAACTCTGTAACTTATGGAGGCTCACCACACAACAATCGGTTGAGGATATGAAGCTAGATTGAGCAAATGCTGTAAACAGAATTTTAATGTCATAATGCCAAGGAACTTTTTGGTGGGATATTTAATGTCCATCCATCTGTGAAGATCCATAATCATCATAGGAAGCAAAGAAAGAACAAAAACAGTACCAATTCTAACATTCATTTTATAAATTCTTCTAAATACAAGGGAATTTCATACACAACTAATCAACAGAACAGAACAGCCAGAAGGCTAGGGTTAACCAATATGCTAAGAATCTGCCTTCCAAAAACACAACTAAGTTTATTACCTACGCATCTGTAGCATTGACTTGAGGTTACTTCTTTTTTTTTAAGGTATTTTTTTTTTTGTGTGGTGGGCCAGGAGACATACAACAATAGCTGAAAAATGCCTCAAGTCACATCCACATGTGGTTGGAAAAAATGACAAAAAACACATAGACTTGAAACCAGAGATATTTTTATTGGGAATTTTACCCGATACATATAGCAAAGATTTGAAATACCTGATTGTAAATGTATTAACAGGGGCTAGGATTGTATTTGCTAAAAATTGGAAAAATGGGAAAATACCATCGCAGGAGGAAATCATTAAGAAAATATTGGAATGTGCTGAAATGAGTACATTGACATTTGAAATTAGAGAACAAGAGGATAAACAATTTTATAAAATTTGGGATCTTTTCTATCAATGGTTAGACAATAAAATACAATAATGAAATATGTAGAATTTTAGGAAATAATAAATATATAAAGATGTATTTTTTTTTCTTTCTTACTATATCTATAAAAAAAATTTTAGGATAGATTTGGGAAGATTATATGAATTGTTATAAAATTATACTAAGTAAATTATAGTTATCTCATAAAATATGAATGAGTAAAATTACTGTCAAATGATTGATACTAGGGTATTCAATTTCTGATTGATTATATGAGCTATTATGCAATGTAACTGTAATTGAAGACTATGAAATGGATGCACACAAAAAATTTGTAAACCAACCGACACACTGCTTGTATACTTATGGAAGAAAGGTTGATGTTTTTATGTTTTGTTTGTTTATGTTTGTCTTTAAAAATCAATAAAAAATTTACCAAAAAAATAATAATAATGCCTCAAGTCACACTAGAATTAAAAATAAAAATCTTCCTGTGAGGTTCCTGGTGCTCTCTGTGCTTGGTTATTTTCTTGTCAGATGTTTCATTACCAAACTAGGTAACTAAAAGGGAATGGGGTTTGCTCTCTTTTTATATACTTGTAGAATGTCCTGTCAGTATTGGTGGGAGTGGTCTTGGTAGTTCCTTGATTAAGCTATTGTTTACTGTTTGATTGTTTGTCTGAACTGGTATTTCCTTGATTGGGTATTATTTACTTCTTGGTTATTGGTCTAGTGTTAATCATGGTGTTAATCTCTGCTCATCTAGATGTTGACTGCTGGCCAGAAGATGTTTTAATTGTCTCTTTTAAATGGTATGTAGATGTTGTTTACTACTATGTGCCTGTTGATAGCTGATTTGTTGAGAGGAACTCAGGGACCAAGAGCCAAAGGAGTTGCCAAATATGGAAAATAAATGGCTGTGGTAGAAGCTGGCTTGTAACCAGAAGACAGGATTCCAGTGGTCTTTCCCAAAATATGCTTCCAACTACACCCACTCCTGATCAATTGATCTCACTTTCAAGGTTGAATCAAACATTCAATCAGCATCTCAGATTTCACCCATTTCAAGGCTGTCCTTAAGGCTGTTGTGGGAAGTAAGTGTCTTATCAAAACAATCATCTGGGATTGTGTCTGTAGCAGTGGACTAGAATTTTACAAATTCAGGCGTCAAGTAGTGAGCTGTGATGTCGTTAAGTCAAGATTAAAGTATTGCATGAAAGACAAAAGCAGAGAGAGAAAAAATCATGAAGGTGTGTTGATGATCGCCATCAAGGGATAACTTCCTTTGCTGGTTCTGTTTGAAGCTCACCAAGGGATGAAGACTGGTAAAAACCTTTTGAACAGCTTTGAAAAGCAAAAGGAAGAGAAGAACAAATTGGAAATAGCTGTTACTTGGAACTTTTTTTCCCTCCTCGAATTTCAGCTTGGTACAAAGGGTTCTTTTTATTTGTTAAGAAAATTCTTCGTTAACCTTTTTTTTATTAAGAGCTTTGATGAAGAGGTAGAGGGAATGTTAATCAGATTGGCAGAGAAGTCAAAATTGGATGGAATAAAAGGCTGAAATACAATGGAAAACAACCTTGAATTGTTAGAGAAATGGACTTAGGGTAACAGAATTAAAATTTAATAAAGACAAATGCAGACCTTTACTTAACAAATAAAAGTCAAATGCATTAGTGCAGGATGGTGAATACTTGGTTCTGTAATGGAAAGGCATCCAGATGTGTTTGCAAAAATCCAACTGTCCATTAAATGACAGCAAAGAGTCACAATACACGTTTCTATGTCCCTTTACTCTCTTCTAGTGGCTTTCTGGATTTTTGCAGCCTAAATCTGCAATGGTTCAGTTGGGCAGGGATTTCAATTTTAAGGCAAAAAGGTAATTCAGAGAATGCAGGAGTGAATATGTCACACATGTTGGCAATGGCTTAAAAAAGCAAATTCATTTCCTGCACTCACCCATGATCTCAGGAAGAGATAAGTCTGATTTAAGGAGATGCTGACTAGCACATTGTCCATTCCCAGATATGTTCTGAATTGCTGGTTCTCCTTGGATCTGGATCACTGCACAGCACTCAAATTGCTTGTCTCAAAGGTGCTTTTCCATGTTTTTTTCCAAAAAGTTTCAACAAGTCTGACTGGAAGGTGGGTGGATAGGGGGAAATGTAAGGATTATATTTCTTTGCAGTCATCTGGTTGTTAATACTCTCTCTGACAGCTGCTGTTGTGGTTCGCTGGCAGCCTGTGGTTCACCAGCAGATGGCAGTGGAATCGGACAGTGAGGAAGAAAGGGGACCAGTCCGGGAATCTGGAGAGAACTCGGACGAGGATCCTGCATCCGATGCCGAGATGGGGCCAGGAGCATCTGGGAGTGGTATGCTGACTTCGGAGCCTCCGGAGTCTGGCAGCAGTGAGGCAGAGGACCCAGGGGAGCCTGTTCCCAGTGTGCATGTGCACAGAGCTTCTAGAAAGCGAGAGCAGCTGAAACAAAGGGGGCAACTTGGGAGTAAGGCTTGGAGGTGATTGCCCCTCACATAAGATATAAAGGACAGGCAAAGGTGAAGAAACCTTTGTAGGAAGCAAAGTCGTTCGTTCTGTTCAGATTAATCCTTGTTTTTTTATAGTTCATTTGGCACTTTTGTTGTTGGCAGCAATTCAAAGGAGAGAAAGGTGGGTGCTTATCTCGAGGAATTGTTTGGGAGTCATTACAGGCTGGGAATGAAGATAATTCCCTGCATTGAAATAAAACAAGAGTTGTTTTAACTAAGCATGTGCTTAATTACGGTCTCAGAAGCCTTGGTCAGAACAGCTGTTGAGATTTCCCCACCATCCAGTCAGAACTGATGAAGCTTCTTGGATGAGAAGCAAAATGTCTTGTCATCATTTTCCTTAAGGGAAAAAAAAACATAGTCCAGTTGCCTTTTGAAAAAGCACCTTTGAGACAACTATGACCTGCTCCTGGATTACTGAGAGTCTCCATAGACACTCACAAGGCTTCTAAAGAAAAAATATTATGGAATAATTTGTAGGTATATACGCACACTTATGATATTTAGGCCACCTGATTCTATCATAACTCTGGGCAGTGACTTTGCACACATGAAAGCCTCAAGATTTAGACTGGTCTTTTAAAAAAACACTCTGAATGCAATTAAACATCAGAAATAGAATGAAAGTCATACAAAATTCAGCATTCAGAAGAATATGTTCATAACTAATTATAAATAAATTAGATCCATTTAACAATGTCTCATATGCCATCCAGAACAGATCAGGGTGTCAGCTGCTCATGTTTGCTTTCGTTGAAGCTCACTAGCAACTGCCCTAACCAGGAGGAAGGGGGCATCTGGGAAGGGAAGCATGCTGGAACTGTGAAAGAATGCTATGGGAAATTATGGGGGGTATGGACACTAACAGGAACCAGGAGTGCTAAATCGAGCCATCTGCTGAGCTTCAAGGATACCAGTCCTGGGAAAAGCCCCAGTGCCTGAGGCAGCAAGTTCCCAAAACATTGGAACGAGACCTGATTGGACTGCTCTCCCAGGAGGGAAGGTTTTGGACATTGGGGATTGCTTTCAATATATGATTTTCATGTGCTTTTTCTTCAGAGCTTGCCTCACCCATCCTGCACTCAGGACAGTGGTGGGATTCAACTTTTTTTTACTACTGGTTCTGTGGGCGTGGCTTGATGGGCGTGGCAGAGGAAGGATACTGTAAAATCTTCAGTCAGAGGTGATATTTGCAGGTTCTCCAAACTACTCAAAATTTCCGCTACCAGTTCTCCAGAACTGGTCAGAACCTGCTGAATACCACCTCTGACTCAGTATCTCTAGTAAAAGTACCTTTTCTCTAAAACCTATGGACCCATGGGAGTAGTTGGGGCCAGTCTGATAGAGGAGTTTTTAAACTCCCTGGAATGCTATCATGGAGATGGTCAGCCTGTATTTTAGAAGACTATGATAGCTAAATGCTACTTTTTAGTTTCAGCCCCCTCATTTTACATAAATGGAAAGAAGTAAATAACTGTAAAATGAATATGAGCCAGCAATGTGCTCAGGCTGCAAAAAAGATAAATACAATTTAGGTTGCATTGACCCAGATATAATTTCCCAATAACACGAAGTAATCCTTCCACTTTATCCTGATTTAGCCAGACTGTATCTTGAGTACTGTTGTACAGTTCTTAAGTGCCCAGTGAAATTGAAACAAGTTTAAGGAAGGCCAACAAAGATGATCAGATCAACAGAATACCCTATGTCACCAGGCTTGAAATTTTGGGCTTGGACAACCTTGAACTATGCTGCCTATGGTTACACAAAATTATCTGCTACAATGTCCTACCATCAATGACTACTTCAGCTTCAACCGCAACAATACAAGAGCACACAACAGATACAAACTCAATGTAAACTGCTCCAAACTTGATTGCAGAAAGTACGACTTCAGCAACAGAGTGGTCAATGCCTGGAATGCACTACCTGACTGTTGTTACATCCTCTAATCCAGGGGTGGGCAAACTACGGCCCGCGGGCCACATCTGGCCTGTTGGTCTTTTTAATCTGGCCCACTGAAGATTGGGGCGCCCGGTTGGAGCACCCAGGCGGGAGCCAGGAAACAACAGATCCGGGCCGGATGACGGCTTGGCGGCTGAGCGGGGTGGCCAACAGCAGAGGGGAACAGAGGACAGTCAAGCTGCTGGCCGAAGGGAGACCTGCCAGCTGCCCTTCAAGGAGCCGGTGCGCGCCCAAGGCGACGGGGGAACCCCGCTGGCAACCGCGGAGCAGCGGGCAGGCATGGGTGACTACGGGCAGGGACAGACTCATGGACGGACGGGGCGGCATGCTCGGGAGCCTCGCAGGGTCTGCCTGCCTTGCTGGCTGCCTGCCTTCCACGCTGGCAAAGGGAGAGTTTGGGGTGTCCGGGCGCGGATGCGCGCTGCCTCTCCATCCCTGGAGAGCATCGAGCCCGGGGTGGCGGGCGGCAGCTTCAGAACTTGCCGGGCGGATTTCTCCCATATTCAGGACCGGTGCGGTGGTATCTGACGTCCGGGGCTCGCGTGTGTGCTTTGGGTCTCTCCCTTTTTGCAAGGGGAGGTGTGTTACTCGGTTCTTCAGGGCTGACGACCGACCTCTTGCCTTTATTTACACCAAAGGGAGTGGGGGGTTGGGGGGTGGGGAATGGTCTTGCCGTGGCTGGCTGGGGAGCGTGTTTGCAGGGCTGCTCGGGAGGAGATCTGGGATGCCCGGCTCCCCAAGGTACCCTAGTTATTTCTTGTGTACATGTTTGTGTGTGTGTAGTGACAGCTCCGATGATGTCATATGCTGCTACGACCTCCATTCTCCGCATTTTCGTTTTCTCCCTTCCGTAAAGAATCTTTCGCTGTCAATCCGGACCGTTGGAGAGAATTGCACTCAGATTTCCACAATTCCCACCCTTCGTGGACTGGGCTCCGTTTCCAGCCACGAACAGTTTTGCGAGAGCGTCCGCTTGACCATGCTAACCGTGAAAATGCACGGGGTTTATGCCAGGGGTGCTTACTCGGGAGAAAACCTCTCTTGATCGCTGTTCAGGGTAGGGTCTGACTGACTGACGGGGTGGATTTTGCGGTTTCTGCATTGATACCCCCCCAGCCTTTTCAAAGCATCTCAACTACAGTGCCCATGATCCCCAGCAAGAAGTGTTTGGGATAATGGGATAAAATCTTATAGGACTTATAAGAAAAAAAGGATCTTTTTTCTGTTTATGTTTGATATGTACTGTTAACAAATGCAGTTTTTTATATGTATCGTATCTTGTGCTGACCCGGCCTGTCTGTCAAATTTTAAAAGTCAATGAGGCCCCCGAGCCAAAAAGTTTGCCCACCCCTGCTCTAATCCCTACTCCTTTAACCTTAAGCTATCCACAGTTGACCTCACATTCCTAAGAGGTCTGTAAGGGGCGTGCATAAGTGCACAAACGTGCCTACCGTCCCTGTCCTATTGTCCCCATTTATTTGTACCTATTTCCTGTATTCTTACTCATGTTTATACTTAAACCTATTATCTTGTAAGCAATTGACAAATCAAATAAATAAAAAATAAACTTTGAAAAATCTGGGAAAGTTTCACTTTGAGATATGGGAGATAGGATAACAATCATCAACAAATTGAAAGGAAGTCACCTAAAAGAAACCTAACCCTTGTTTTCTCTTGTTTCAGAGCTCAGGATTTGGAGTCATTGGTTAAAAAAGAAATGAATTGTATGTTGGAAAAAACAACAACCTAACAGTCAAAATAGTTCAACAGTGAAACCAGTGACCAAGAGAAGGGATGATGAGTTCTTGAGCTTTCTTTTAATGTATGTGTTCTAGAAGAAATTGGACTCCCATCTGTCTGAGATACTTTCATTTGGATTCCTGCTCTAAGAAGTGCCCAGGATTCAGTGGTTTAAATGAAACTTCCAGTTTTAGGATTCTGATTATTCTGACCCACGAATCCTCAATTTTAAAAACGTAGAATATAAATAGGGAAAAAAAACCAACATTAGTAACGGAATGTAGACAGAAGTTAAAAAAGTCCTGCAATCTCTAAAGAATTCCTTTGAAATTTTGCTTTTTGCACAGTCTACTTTCTGTTGTTTGGCCCGTATGATTAATAGTGGAGACTGAAAAGAAAAGGCATACTCCACACGGGAGAAAAACACATTTATACACACAACAATTGCAAAGCACATTGATTATGTCTTTTAAAGCACCCAAATGGACTTCAAATAGTTATTTGGTCTTGAGTTGAAGATCCTCCTTCCCTTTCAGTGGTCATCAAGAGAAGGAAAACAGTCCTTTCAATGAGGAATAGATGAGAGCTTATAGAAAGATGATTCAACCTTTTCTTTTCTGGAATAATAATAACAATAATAATAATAATAATAATAATAATAATAATAATAATAATAATAATAATAATAATAATAATAATAATAAAGCAGCTTCATTTTCTGCTAAAAAGAATTACTTTCTCTGAGGGACTCTCTGAGCTTGGTAATTTTCTTGCAGATGTTTCACTACCCAAACTAGGTAACATCACTCATGGTGTTACAGTGGAACCTCTGGTAATGACCGTAATCCATTCCAGGACTTTGGTTGCAACCTGACTTGATTGTGATCAGAAGCAAGACTGACTGTGCATGTGCATACAAAAAAACCCGGCGTGGAACAGAAAATTGCTGGGACAGGGAAAATCACCATGGCTGTGTTTGATCGCCACCCAAGGATGTGTTTGCGACCAGAGTGAAACATTTAGCAGATTTTTTTGGTCGGCACTTGATTTGGATGTGGTCAGAAGCATTGGTGACCTGAGCTTCTACTGTATCTAGTTTCAATAATGAAACGTCGGCAACAAAACCACCAATCTCGGAGAGCACCAAGGAGCCCTTACTTCAACCCTGAGCAACAAATATTCTCCTTTATTGGTATTATTTTCTCTTGACCAGTGTGGTGGCATAGTGGTGAAGATGCTCGCATCCCACTTGGAAGGTTCAGAATCTCAGGTAGCAGAAGATGTTGTTCTCTCCTAGGGTGCAAAGAAACCAATATCTGCTGTGAACTCCATGTAGGTGTCAGGGTGGGCATACAGCCAGTAAACGCTCAGCTCCATCCAGTCGCGCCAACTCTACTCCAAATTAAGGGATTACAGGGTCAAATAAAGGGAGTTTAATACCAGTAAAACTCCCTTTTTATGACCTGTTCTTTATCTAGTTCTGGAATGGAACAGCTGTTTTGCCCAACAGGGCACAACCCATGAACATTTTTCTATAAGAAGTGTCCTGCTTTTCTTTTTTCTTAATAATTTTGAGTTGATATTTGAATTATCCAATGACAGAGAATTTATTTCCATAATTAGCCTTTGGTCTTTTCAAGAAAAGAGAGTTCCAGTGAAATGATCACAGGTTGAGGCAGATGTTCTTGCTCTTATTTATTTTAAGGTGGCCCTCCAGGTGTTTGCAAACCTCCTGGCTTTCCTTGTGAACCATCTCTCTCATAGCTTGTGTCTTTCCTTAGCTTTCCATGCTTCTGTTCAACCACTCATGAAGACTGAAGAAGAAACTTCTCCTCCTGGCTTTTAGATGGAGAGGAGAGGGCCATCAAAGAAACTTCGGAGAGATGGAAAGACATGAAGTAAAAAACAGCATGTCTTTGGTCCTGGTGCCACCATACAATCAGCCCCAAATATTAAAATATAAAATACAAACATCTTGAGAAAGTCAGAGGGCTTCTCTGCTCTTATCTCAAGAAAATGGCTGAAAAAATTACAAAGACCAAATTGGGCTGAAGATTATTACTGGATCAACTTCCAGTCCATCTTTAAAGCAGTGTTTTTCAATCTTGGCAACTTTATAATGGGTAGACTGACTGGTTCATTAGTACTGGGTGTGTGTGGAGATTTTAGACTTTGCACTCTTATGTCTACATAATGATTCCAGACTAATTCCACACTTGACTGCTCCCTCCAGCTCAGCCGGTCTCTCTCTGACAAGGTGGCTGGTTCAACGACAGAAGGCACCACCTCTGTTCTGCATGAGATCTTGGTTCTTAGTCTATTTAATTTTTGTGTTGTTCATTGTTCCCATATTTGTTTTTAATATTTCTATATAATAGCATATGGTGAAAGATCAAGAAGATGGTCCACTTTCTGACAAGTTTTCTTGCTTGAGCAGGCGGCTGGATTAGAAGACCTCCAAGGTCCATTCCAACTCTACTGTTCTGCATTCTAAAGGCATAAGCTTTTGTTGTGGTTTGCCAGCAGCAGGTGCGGACGGCTGAGGTCTCGGAGAGTGAGGACTCAGATGAGGGGCCTGCGTGTGATGCATGGATGGGGCCAGGACCATCAGGGAGTGGAATGCTGCCTTTGGAGATTGTGGAGGCTGGCAGCAGTGATGAAGAGGTCCCCGAGGGGGTCCAGGCCCAGCGTGCATGCGTGGAGGGCTGCTCGAAGGAAAGAGCAGCTGCAGCAGCACGGGCGACTCAGGAGTAAGGCTTCAAGGTAATAGCCGCTCCCTGAGGAGTTAAAAGCCAGCTGAGAAACCACAGTTCTTTGCAGAAGGCAAAGAAGATTTACACTCAAGCCTGGTGGGCGTTAGGAATATTTGAGTTTGTGTTTGAAGACTCTTTGTGTTTGAATTATTGCTTAGTAACTTTATCTGGTGTTCTTGGAAGCCTTGCAAAACCTTGGCAAGGCTCTTTCTTATTGGAGCTAATTGGTTTGAAGCAGCCTTTTACCCATGAAGGAATGGGATTTGTAAGGAAACATTAAAAGGTTGTGCTGTTATCTTTGTCACGTGTTTGCTTCCTTGGAACCAGGTTTGGGTCAGAACAGCTTTTGGGAGCTACTGTTCCATAAAATATGTTCATCAGAAAAGATGGTACAAGACTCATGGCTTTGGTGTGTGTTTTTTTTTATTTTGTTATCCTTTCTAGTAATTTCTAGTAATCTAGGTTTGTTTGTTTGTCAAACATGTACAAGATAGCAGGTATAAGTATGAACATAAACAAGAATGAAGGAAATAAATACAGATAAATGGGGACAGTAAGACAGGGATGGTAGGCACGCTGGTGCCCTTATGCACACTCCCTTTAAGGACCTCTTGGGAATGGAGTGAGGTCCATGGTAGGCAGTTTGCGGTTGAAGCTGTGAGGAGTTGAGGCTGTAACAATGGAGTCTGGTAGGTCATTCCAGGCGTTGACCACTCTGTTGCTGAAGTCGTATTTTCTGCAATCGAGTTTGGAGCGGTTTACCTTGAGTTTGTGTGCCTGTGTATTATTGTGGTTGAAACTGAAGAAATTGTCGGCAGGTAAGACATTGTAGCAGACAAATTTGTGTACTATGCTTAGATCGGACCGCAAGCGGCACAGTTCCCGATTGTCCAAGCTCAAAATTTCAGGCCTGGTGGCTTAAGGGATAACACATTGCAACCATCAAGATCATTCCTGTGATCAGCTTGAACATTTCCATCCAAATTTTATTATCAGATAATGACTTTTCAAGACAAAAGATAGCAGCACTAAGCCAAATGTGGCTGATGGTGGCTGATCTTGAAAAAAACTGGTCAATTCTCAGATGGGTGATTGTCAGGAATGTTCTTGACTGAGTTGATCCTGGTCAGTTCTCAGGTGGGTGATCATCGGGAATGGAAAAGGATGAGAAAACATTATCAAAACAGACAAGGACATGCAGCCCAGAAAACAACACGAAATGTATTTCTGTGAAGTGAGCAGGAATCAAGTTTGATCTAAAAGAGACTTTTATTAACTTAATCCTAAAGAGGGTTTTTAAATTAGCCTTTCCCCTTTCCTTTTTGCTGGGATCCAAAACCAACATGATATTTAATCATTAGTTTCAGTTTGCATGTGACAACCATTTAAATTTGAAAATCAAAGTAGCTGTAACTAACGCCTCTTTTCATGATTGTACATTTATTTCTCTTGCTACACTTAGTGCCTTTTATAGCAAAGCCAGAGGAAACACAGGGTTTACTCCGTTTGTTACAGGCTGCGATGTCATGAAGTTAAGTACAGACAATCCTCAAGTTATGACCACATGAGGGAAGAGAATTTCCATTGCCAAGCAAGGCAGTTGTTCAATGAGTCATGCCACTGTTTGCAAACTTAGTGCAGTTGCTAAATGAATCATGCCATTATTAAGCGAATCTGGCTTACCAGATTTTTTGACTTTTTTGACAGAAGCCAGCTGGGAAAGTTACAAGTGATGATCACATGACCTGAGACACTGCAACTATTGTAAATATGTGCTGGTTGCTAAGCGCCCAAATTTTGATCATGTGACCATAGGAATACTGCAGTGGTAAACGTGATGACCATTATAAGTAATTTTTTCTTCAAAGTTGTTGTAATTTTTGAACAATCAGTAAACAAATGGTTGTAAGTTGAGGATCCCTATATCTTTGATATTAGAAGATTTGTAGATTTAGGTCCAATACTTGTTCAAATTCATCTCTGACTGACTCTAAGATTTACAGTAGAACAGTAATTCTGCATATAGTTTAAGACAGGAACATTACTATTCTTCTGTTACTCTCCTGCTTTAATGAACAGTGAATATAATAAGCATTCTTCCTTTAAAATAAGTTGTTTCAAGCACTCATCATAAAAGACTTCTTAGAGTCCTACTAAACAATAACCTAAATGTGAGCCAACAGTGTACAACAGCAACAAAAACAGATAATGTAATCCTAAGATGCATTAACAGAAGGATAGAAGCAAGAACACGTGAAATTCTAACACAACTTTACAAAGCCTTAGTAAGACCACACTTGGAATACTGCATCCAGTTCTGGTCACCACAATATAAAAATGTTGAGAGTCTGGAAAGAGTGCAGAGAAGAACAAGAAGAAAGATTAAGGGGCTGGAGGCTAAAACATACAAAGAACAGTTATAGGAATTGGGTATATATAGTCTAATGAAAAGAAAGACCAGGGATGCCATGACAGCACTGTTCCAATATTTGAGGAGCTCCTTCAAAGACGAGGGGGTCAAACGATTTTCCGAAGCACCAACAAACATGACAAGAAACAATGGATGGAAACTAAACAACCTAGAAGCAACCTAGAAATAAGGAGAAATTTCCTAACAGCGAGAGCAAGCAACCAATAATAACAGCGTGCCTTCAGAAGTTATGGGTGCTCCATCACAGGAAGCCTTCAAAAAGCAACTGGACAACCATTTGTCTCAAATTGTTTTACAGGATCTCCTGCGTGAGTAAGGGGTTGGAGTAAAAGACCTCCAAGATCCCTTTCGACTCTATTATTCTATGTTCAATGCCTTAGTAGATTGAAACGACAGCTTTCTCTGGTTGTTGACTTAAAGGGGATGTGGCAGTTCTTAAATCTTTATGAATATTCCAAAATCCAAGAATTAGATCAAATGCTCCAGAAACAACCACCACACAAGATCCAGAATGAGATAGAGCTGCAGGCTGTTGTCATGGAGATGCTCAGCAGAGAAAACAAAGCGAAATACAAATGAAACATTGATTAGATCACGTGGCTATAAGTCCAAAATAATGGGTCTATCAGGGTGAGAATAATCATCTCAGGAAAACTTTGCATGGAAGCAAAAATGTCTGACAAGTCAAACGTGGATGTGCTAATCGGACTTCCCATTTCATTAATACAACTGTGCAAATACTAGATAAGGTCCTAGCTTTGGCCTGCTCAAACAAAAACAGCATTTAAAAGGAGGACACTCCAATCTATTTCATCCACATTTCTGTAATTATACTTGTGAAGCTATTGACTTTGTTTCTGGATGCTATTTGCTGAGTGGTAGTCCGTGGAAAGGTTCGGGGAAAAAAAAGAAAGGACGATAAATAGAAGTTTCCCAAATGTCAAGCCACTATTAAAAATGGATTTTCATCCATTATTATAGATGTCACCCTGATATCAAGAGTGTCACATTTACTTCCACACAAACAGGTAGTTTCCACTTTCTCTAAAGCTGTGCCTCGTATTTCACCTGATGTTGGTAAATTGTCAGATTTTTACCAAGCTCCTTGAAATGTTGGAGGCTACATTTTAAACTTTGCTAACTGACATTTTCTCAGCTAGTAGGTAGGTCGGAACCTGGTTATTTTCTGAATGTTTCACTTTTGGGAGGAATTTTATTTTGTTGTTCTTAGCTCAGAAGACACACACCACGGAGGGATAGAATAAAGATTTTATTTTATTTTATTTTATTTTATTTTATTTTATTTTATTTTATTTTATTTTATTTTATTTTATTTTATTTTATTTTATTTTATTTTATTTTATTTTATTTTATTTTATTTTATTTTATTTTATTATTATTTTATTTTATTTTATTTTATTATTTTATTTTATTTTATTTATTTTATTTTATTTTATTTTATTTTATTTTATTTTATTTTATTTATTTTATTTTATTTTATTTTATTTTATTTTATTTTATTTTATTTTATTTTATTTATTTTATTTTATTATTTTTATTTTATTTTATTTTATTTTATTTTATTTTATTTTATTTTATTTTATTTTATTTTATTTTATTTTATTTTATTTTATTTTATTTTATTTTATTTTATTTTATTTTATTTTATATTGTCAAGCGACTATTAGATAACAGGCATAAGTATAAACATGGTTATGAATACATGAAATGGATACGAATAAGAAAAAAAAGAAACAATATGACAGGGACGGTAGGCACGATTGGTGCGCTTATGAACGCCCCCTACAGACCTCTTAGGAAAGGGATGAGGTCAATAGTAGAAAGTCTAAGGTTAAAGTTTGGGGAAGAAACCAGAGTCAGATAAAGTGTTCCAGACATTGCTGTTGCTGAAGTCGTATTTCCTGCAATCAAGTTTGGTGCAGTTTACCTTGAGTTTGTATCTATTGTGTGCTCTTGTGTTGTTATAGTTGAAGCTGAAGTATTCATTGACAGGTAGGACATTGCAATATATAATTTTATGCACTATACTTAGATCGAACCGAAGGCGGCATAGTTCTAGGTTTTCTAGGTCTAAAATTTCAATCTGGTGGCATAAGGTATTCTGCTAAGAGTAGAGGAGTGGAAAACTCTTCTTGTGAAATATTTCTGGACTTTCTCAATTGTATTAATATCAAATATGTAATGCAGATTCCAGACTGATGAGCTGTATTCAAGTATTGATCTAGCAAATGTTTTGTATGCTCTAGTTAGTAGAATGATATTACCGGAGAAAAAGCTACGCAGGATTAGGTTTACAACTCTTAATGCCTTTTTGTAGTGGGCTTTAGCACTTAGATCATTTGAGATGAGCACTCCAAGGTCCTTTACAGCAGGGGTCCCCAATCCGGGTCCGCGGACCGGCACCGGGCCGCTGGAACAACCCTTACCGGGCCGCTGGTTGCTGGGCGCCGCCATCTTTTTTGGTAAAAGCGCTTCTGGTGAGCTTTTCCGGGAAAGCTCACCGGAAGCGCTGTTTCGTCATAAAAGATGGTGGCGCCAGCGCTTGGTGAGCTTTTCCGGCAGAAAGCCATTTCTACCCGAAAAAGCTCACCAGAAGGCATGCCGCACTTTTTATGACGAACAGCGCCCGTGACGCCACCGAAGCGCCTTTTCATATAAAAGATGGCGGCGCCAGTTGACGCCGGCACCGGTCGCGCGCCCAGCTGATGTCGGAACCGGACGCGGCGCCGAAAAGGTTGGGGATCCCTGCTTTACAGAGCTTGGATCATCAACAAGGTCTTGACTATTCAGCTTGTATTTTATTTTCTGATTTTTTTTGCCAATATGTAAGACAGAGCATTTATTTGTTGAGATTTGAAGTTGCCATTTGTTTGACCATTCTGATACATAGTAGAGGTCTTTTTGAAGGGTAGCAGTATTGTCTGTGGTGTTGAACAGCTTTACATCATCAGCAATGAGAACACAGTTGCTCTTAATATGATCACAGAGGTCATTTGATTTGAAATTGCAAGATCACATGAAGTCTTAATAAACCACTTCACAATCAAGGAGAGAAGCAAGCTAGAACTAAGGAGAAATTTCCTGATAGTTAGAACAATTAATCAGTGGAATGGCTTGCCTTCAGAAGTTGTAAATGCTCCAACACTGAAAGTTTTTAAGAAGAGATTGGATAACCATTTGTCTGAAGTGGTGTAGGGTTTCTTGCCTGAGCAGGGAGTTGGACCAGAAGACCTTCAAGGTCCCTTCCAACTCTGTTATTCTATTCTATTCTATTCTATTCTATTCTATTCTATTCTATTCTATTCTATTCTATTCTATTCTATTCTATTCTATTCTATTCTATTCTATCCTATCCTATCCTATCCTATCCTATCCTATCCTATCCTATCCTATAGAAATAAGTACATCTTAAGCAGTGGTGCATTTCAAAATAGTTTACCACTGGTTTGGTGGATGTGGCTTGGTGGGCACGGATTGCATACGTGGACACACTTTGCGTGCATACGCACCAAACGTGCACTTTGCGCAGGCACAGAGGCTTTCCGACTCACCTCCTGCAATCCTGCACTCTCCCTGTCACTTCAGCAGCTAATGTGCAGCAATCTGCTGTGATGCACAAGGCAGCTGCGCTTCAAAAGCAGGGAATAAAGGTCAGTATGGAAGCCCAGGTGGGCAGGTGTGACCAACAGCTGACGTCGGAGAGAAATGGTTCAGTCTTCACTGCTCATCGTCACTACCGGTATGCCAGAACCAGGCTGAACCAGTAGAATACCTCCACTGATCTTAAGGAAAGTAGATGTCAATTTTCACACCATTATTTAAAAAGCAAAATTATGCAGTAACGAGACAGATCTCTGATTAGATTCCTATGCAGCTGGAATCAATTTGATATAAATGGATTCCTTTACCCTTTACACCCAATCTTCCTTTCTTTTTCTTTTTTCTTTTTTGGAGTAAAAGTTTATTTTCAGCAAAAGGAGAATGATGTAGCAGGCTATGAATTGCAGCTTCTCTAGACACATTCATACCTTATTGAAAATGAATTTATAATTTAATATCATGGAGATGTTTATATTTCGAGCTTTTCAGATCCATGCACCCCCTTCGTTTTTTACCAAGTGGGTAGCTATGCTAAAAAGCTGAGTAATATTAGGCTGCCATCGAGTTAGAAAAGAAATAAGAAAGTGGAAGCAAAAATAAAACACTATTTGAAAAGGGGGGGGGGATAGCGGTTAAGGAGAAAAGGAAGAAAAGAGTATGCAGAAAAAGCAAAAAAAAGAGGGAAATGGTCTTTGAAATTGTCAGAGGATAGACAGGTGTCGACAGCAAATTTACATAGATGACTTCATTTTAAAAAAAATACAGCAAGTTTAATTACCTTATCATTTTATCTGCGGATCATGACACGACTTTGACACTTCTTATTTTCCATTCTGGCAGCTTTTAGGTTAATTATAGAATATGCGCAGCAGGTGGCTGAATCTGGCAATCCACACAGGTGCTGGGAATTCATCAGTCTAAGGACCCCATGCTGGCTGGAGAATTCTGGGAGTTGAAGTCCACAAGTTTTCAAGTTGCCAAAGTTGGCCACCCCTGCCCTACATCGTGGCTTTCTCATTTGGTTGGTTGCTGTTGGCCACATCTTCCTTCTACTTGCAGCCAGAATCTTCTGCAAATCCAGCAGCCATAAAGTTGCAACAAACAACCAAGCTCAGAGAGCTCCAAGCAGAGGCGGTATTCAGCAGGTTCTGACCGGTTCAGGAGAACCGATAGCGGACATTTTGAGTAGTTTGGAGAACTGGCAAATCCCACCTCTGAGTGGCCACGCCCCCATCTATTCTCTGCCTCCCGAGTCCCAGCTGATCGGCTGGGTCTTCTTTTGTTGCCCTGCACAGGCGAACAGAGCTGGAAATCAGGTTAGTGGGGTGGGGAGGGAATGGAGATTTTGCAGTATCCTTTTGCATGCCCACAGAACCTGTAGTAAAAAAATTTGAATCCCACCAATGGCTCCAAGGACCTCTGAGAGGGAGAAGAAGGACATATGAGAAAAAGAAAATTGTTGACTCTGCTCCATGCTTGTGGAAAGATAGAGATAGAAATTGGCAACTCGTGATCTTTAAATGTCTAGGAGATTCTTCATCATCCTGATCATGTCTGTCCCAAAAGTGCTTTTCCAAGAGAAACTGGATTTGTGATTTTTCTTTGAAGACATTTCTTGGTCTGTTGTGTGGATGCTTGTGTGTATTAGGGGGTGGGGGATTTTGGCAGGTGGGTGGGGTGTTTGGGGATTGTTATGTGTGTGTGCATGTTGTGTCTGGTTTCTGGGTGTTATGTGAATTTCGTTGTAGGTGTATAGTGTGTATATATGTACAATGACAATAAAATATGTTATTATTGTTATTGTTATTGTTCCTACTGTTCCTACTGTTACTACTACTATTACTACTACTATTACTATCACTACTGTATTATTATACACAAAAAATGACAGTGTACACAGCAAACGCGATAACTATGCTGGGTTTCATATCACAAATCGAACACTTCTTAAGCGTTTAGGATTGCGTGATGTATCGGCAGATTATGCAAGCAGATCCCAGTAAGGTGGCCTTCTGCAGCTAACCAATGGTGATTTTGTCAGCGCCAATTGTTTTTAAGCGCTTGCCTAGATCTTTAGGCACAGCACCCAGTGTGCCGAGTACCACTGGAACCACCTGCACTGGTTTATGCCAGAGTCTCTGCAGTTCGATTCTCAAGTCCTGATATCTGGTGATTTTTTTCAAGTTGTTTCTCATCGGTTCTGCTGTCACCAGGTATGGCAATGTCGACAATCCACACTTTTTTCTTCTCCACAATCGTGATATCTGGGGTATTGTGTTCCAAAACTTTGTCAGTCTGTATTCGGAAGTCCCACAGTAGTTTTGCACGCTCATTTTCAACCACTTTCTCAGGCTTATGATCCCACCAGTTCTTTGCTACAGGCAGATGGTAGTTGTGACACAAGTTCCAGTGGGCCATCTGAGCAACTGTGTTGTGA